>NC_041362.1:2860701-2925701 GCF_900634415.1 Cottoperca gobio
TTCTATTGTTCTGTGAGTAGTGGAAGCCTGGCTTTATTTGGTCATATATTGTGTTCATAACACAGTGTTGGTCGTAACTGAAGCTTTCGCCTTGTAACAGTGACATATTATAGTTTCCTTCTCGCGTTGTGCCTGTAGCAACATCTCAGCGCCCCTTTTTAAAATACACACCCATATTTCAACACTCGCCCTATTTGTTTTACGCCCTGCACGTGAACCTGTCTGAGCGTAAAGGTTTAATGTATTTAAATGATGATCCATAAATAACATGGGGGTGGGGGGGGGTTATCTTAACTCAGTGGCTCCCAAAGTGGAGCTCAGGGACGAGGCAGGGTCCCATAGTCCAAATAAGGTTGCAGGCATCCCTGGGGAGAAGAATATTTTAGGTCAACATTATATTATCAGTTATCCTATTATTATAGTTTTCACTTTTTTTTCTGCTGCAGAGATGTGCCAATACACAAAATCTGCAATATAATGCTAATGCACAGCTTTAACTGGTATAAAATATGTTCATTTCTTGTTTCTAATCTGGTGTAATATCTATTTATTTGCAGCTCCTCCCTGCACAAAAAGTCCGCGAGCCTGTGGCCTCACATATCCGCCTGTAGCCTTTTCTTCCCGGGATTCAGTGTGCCCTTCCTCCCGGTGGGTCCCCCGTGTAGTTTCGATGTAGTTCTTATCAAAGCCCTCCTGTCTTGTTGTGACAGCTCTGATATTGTTTATTGAGGTGGATGTCAGCTTTAATTAGCAATCGATACGGGGAGCGTTTGCAGAGCGCGTCTCTGACGTCAGAGTCCATTACCGCTTCTCATTGGGTCTCATATTCCCAGAGCCTGGGCTAATTATTGGGAGGTTCATGTGGATAAAGTACAGCTCATCCCTCCCTTCACATCATGTCCCCTACTCGTTGGCCACACTCACTGCATGCTTTTTAAATTCCCACCACCGGCCTCCAGACGTCGTTTCCTTTTGCCTGCGGGATGATGGACAGCAGGATACTGGATCCACCTCACGCCCAGTTCGGAGGCTCTCTCGGCGGGATGGTGGGCTTCCCGTACCATCTGAGCCACCATCACGTTTACGAATTAGCCGGGCATCAACTTCAATCTGCGTCCGCGGTTCCCTTCTCAATAGACGGATTACTTAATGGTTCCTGCACGGCTTCAGTGGGTAATTCCAGCCACCTCTTGTCTTCGGGCTGCGGGATGAATGGAGATAATCAGCAGTACAAACTGACAGGTAAGCCACATTACACACACAATAACATCTCCTCTAGCTCGCCTGGTTGCACAGAGACAAACACAGAAAGAAACAAAGACAGGATATTGCGATACAAGTTATCCTCTTGGTGATGTGTTTAAAGGGCAAGCCGAACCACACACACACACACACATTCTCACAGACACAGGCAGAGAGGAGTATTTTTCGCCTCCCACTTCATTTCCATCTCCAAAAACTGAAGATGCACCCGAGTAAAAACAATGTTCCTGTCAGTCAGGAAGTACTAGAGCAAGGAAATGATCGTGTTAACATCTGAAGGTGTCTTCTTAATTCAGAAACAGGCGACAGACTCGAGAGAAGCTGCAGGCTGCACGTTAGGCTGCAAACATCTCAAATGCAATCCCCTCCTTCAGCTCTAAAGTTTGCAGAATTCATCGCATATGCATGAAACCAGTGTCGTTAGAATGGTGTTAAAATGTTGTATTTAAAAATATATATATATATATAATTGATCTTTTTGTTTACATTTATTCTCATTCTGCTGTCAGACTCGGGGGACCCAGACAAAGATAGCCCTGGTTGCAAGAGACGGAGAACTCGCACAAATTTCACTGGTTGGCAGCTGGAGGAATTAGAAAAGGCTTTTAATGAGAGCCACTATCCCGACGTGTTCATGAGGGAGGCACTGGCTCTTCGATTGGACTTGATAGAATCAAGGGTTCAGGTAAATATTTATTTTGTTCTTTTTTATATATATATATTTTCTAATGTATATTTTTACATGTGTGTGTGTATATATTTAGTTATTATTTTAAGCTTGGGTGTTTTTCTTTATTCCTTTGTTTGTTATTCATTCATGGCCAAAACTCAGTGTTTTTTTAATAATCCAAACTGCTTGAAAAAAAGCAGAATAAATATCCAGGTACCAAAGGTAAATTTTGTGCCATAATATACACCTTTTTAATTAATAAAAAAAAAAAGTAATTAAAAGGACCCACTAGATGGATGTGTGTTGTTAGACCTTTCATGGCTTATGCTAGCCCCATAAATCAATTTTAATTACTCCCTTTTATTTTGGAAAATAATGAAGTAGGCTATTTGATGGCAGCTGATATTTTGTCTTTATTATTTTTTGAAACAGAAATATTGGCTTTATTTTGTTAAATATATTGACAATATTAGATAAATAACAACAACAATTCCTCCATGTATTTATTGCATGATTGAATAAAATGATTTATACTGTTTTTTATTATAGTATAATATTATCGTTGATGAAAATAAAAGTTTTATAGGAAAAAATAATTATAAAGACATTTATGTATTATTATTATTATTATTATTATTATTATTATTATAAACCTATGCTTTAACTATCCTGTAAATTTAAAGTTTATTTTGTTAAACCTCATCCTAACTTTTTGTATCCTTGACAGATTATTTTTTAATTAAAGGCCTAATTAAAGGCCTGCACAGAAAACAGCACGAGCAAGGTGTAACCCAACTATTTGTTTAATTAGCATATTAATAAAACACCGACAATATTTGTCCTCATTAATTTCCCCCTTGCAGTGACAGAACATAACACGTGTTTTCACTTTTGTTTTTTCTCCTATAGGTATGGTTTCAGAATCGCAGAGCCAAATGGAGGAAAAAGGAGAACACAAAGAAAGGTCCGGGTCGACCTGCTCACAACGCCCACCCCACTACCTGCAGCGGGGAGCCCATGGACCCCGAGGAGATCCGCCGGAGAGAGCTGGACAGGATGGAGAAGAAGAAACGAAAGCAGGAGCGACGGCTGCTCAAGTCCCAGAACAGGCTCGCTGCTGGGGATTTATTTCACACCCCGGGATCAGACAGCGACAGCGGGGTGTCGCATGTGACCGACAGTGACCACACAGGCCCGCCTTTTGACTCTGTGGAGGGAAATCAATCGAGCTGCGACCAAACACCTCACCCTCTCCAGACCCAAAACCAGAACCAAAGACACTTGGACCGGGATGCTCGCGGACCCGAGCTGGACTCGCCCGACGCCAGCCACCGGTCAAGCCTGTGCTCCAACAACAACAGCTCCTCCAGCGTGCAGAAACTCAACCCTTTTAGCGTCGAAAGCCTCCTTTCGGACTCCAGACCGAGACGCAACCCCGCGGCCTTACCCCCCTCACGGCCTTTGATAGGGAAAGGACACTTCCTGCTCTATCCCATCACACAGCCGCTTGGATTCATTGTTCCACAAACTGCTCTGAAGACAACAACAGTAGTCAACTCTGACAGCCACAGCCCGGCGGAGAGAAACCAGCCCAGTGTCCGCTGCAGCAGCGTCTCTGCGAGCTCTACGGGCTCTGCGGGCTCTGCGGGATGTAGGAGCAGCACGCCGGACTGTGCAGACGCCACACAGAAGGGACAGGTGGGGTCACCACACACCAGCCCGTCCAGGGCCGCCTTTTCCACTGGCAAAAGTACTCAGACCTCTGTTATTTGCAGCGATTCGACTTTCGCCCACGAACACATTCCACAACTCATTAAGTCTGTCGATGCAGACAGAAAAGAGCATTTAGAGATCAAGGACCACCCTGACAACCCCGAGTGTGTCCTCAGTGACAGTCCAGCAGAAACAAAGACAGACTCTAAAGAAGATGTCGACATGGAATAAATCATTGGGGTAAAAAAAAAACTGAATCATACTGATATAACGACACCTTCCATTAGGCCAAAGCTTAACCAGAAACTACATCTTTGCATCTAATCTCTAGGTTTTCCCCACTTTGCCGATATTTTGACAATGGTGTGCTCTCTCTTTCTCTTCCTCTCTCTATCATTCTCTCTCTCTGCGAGTGTGTATGTGTGTGTGAGTCAGGAGTCTCTAGATATCCTTTTAATGTGTGATAACTTGTCAAAAGAAAAACACAAGACCACGAGACCAACAGAAATCCTCAAGAGCTGTAAAAAGGTATTATACTATTTATATATGTAAGGTTTTTCTTAAATAAATCTATTGTATACAAGCACCTCCAACCGTGTGAGACCTTAAATAGCAGCACATACAGTGCAGGACTACAGTACAGTAGGAAGGGCTTTCTTAAGAAATCTCATGTTGTACTTTGTATATTGCCTTAACAAATTTATTCATCTATAAGCCCCACTGAAATGAGGTTACGAGCCTGAGGCGAAAAGGACCCGCTCGACTCCTGCAGAGTTTTGATATGAAAGTAATTATTTTCCCGGTGGCTACTGCAGGGGGATTCAGTTTATTTTAGCTCAAAGGGGGTTATAATACATTACCGATTTCTAGTGATATGAAATCACATAAACTTCCAAGAATAATAGAATTAGCATGAAAAGGCCTGGGTGTCAAATTGAAATAGGAAAATAATAGCCCCGGCAGCTGGGAGTGTGTGTGTTTGTGCATATTGGATAGGAGATGGGGATTCGTGGGGAGGCATTTTCATGAGCTTTTTTTTTTCTCGTCCTCCTTCTTCTCCCTCTCTCTCCACTTTGTCAGGGCCCCTTGTAGCAGGGCTATATTAAGATAGATGTTCGATGATATCCCTCATTGTTCTGTCGCTTTACATTGATGTTTCTGTGTTATCAGCCTATTGATCATGCGTCGGCTGTAATGGGACGGGCTGAGGCAAACGTGCCTATTTACAATAGCAGAACACATTTGTTCTAATAGGGTTGGTGGTCCCAGGGGAAGCCACGCGGGATCTGGGACATCTGCTCCCCTTTTGCAATATTAGCAGTGTTGACCACAATATCACGTCGACCCAAGGAAGACATGTCGAAGCAGCTGTGTGTGTGTGTGTGTGTGTGTGTGTGTGTGTGTGTGTGTGTAATAACATTGTAAAAACAATTCTTAAAACAAAAAGTCCAGCTATAGCTCACACTCTTGTTAAAACCCCAAAAGCCCTTTAATGTTCTCTTTGGGTCTTGATTTGCAAATAAATTGCAAATAATCAGAGGGGTGAGCTTTACGTTTGAGCCGGCGCAAATGAATTTCTGAGCCAGTGTCCCTTTCAAAATATTTACATAAATTTCAACCCATGCAGCTGTTTGCTCTAGGAAGCAATGTCTTATTAGGTTGGTGGGGGGCAGGGGCAGACACAGTCAACATGGCACACAGTGAACATGCAGAAGATTAGGCCTGCAGAGGCTGAGGGTTAGAGGTGTATCCTCTGTGTCTGCATGCTGCTTATAGACACCTTATTGTGCTACATGGTGCTTTTACATCATTTATTTACTTCATCTTCCATGGCATAACTTTAGTTTGAGTTTACAGGGATTTATAAAACATATTAACTGACGTGTTGAAGGATTATCATACATTTTATTATAAGATTAAATAGCCTAAATGTTTCAATTATTACATTTGAGGAATATTCAATGCGGGAAGTGATAAATCCAGAGTGTGTCACTTCTTTAAAATCATAGAAACACGAGGTTTATTTGCTAAATTGTGGGATAACCGGGGCCAATTTGAAATAACCCCTATATTCTTCGGTGTGTATTTTTCCATGCTACTCTTAGGCTATTTGGGACGTATGCCCAGTTCATCCATAATTCATTAGCACACTGAATAGGAGTATCGCTGGCTGCACATTGGTGGCCTTAAGGTGAAATTAGCGATTTGCTTAAGTAGTTAAGCTTTTCTTGCCTGAGAGCTGCACGCTGCATGATTCAAGACAAACTATCAATCGATATGCCCAGGCAGCCTCCAGGAGATGTGTCGTCCATGAATCATACTTTATGAATTCAATTTATACCCGGAGAAATTTTCAATTTGAACGCCGGATCATTATGGGAGAGTGTAAATTGTTTTTGCTCTATTATGCATCGGACGCCATCATTTTTCTTTCTAATTACGGAGGTGTCAGGTCGGGCTGTCATGCAGACGCTGATTTTCAATTTAACTGATCATCATGCATTCATTTTCCCATTTGATAAATCTGCTATCTCGAAGCTTCTCCATGCCCGGAATGCTAAAAGAGAGGCACAGATTGGCAAAGTAATAGGGGCCTGTATGCGGCAATAAGTGCAGATCAGGCAGCTAATTTAGCACCTCCTGGTATTTCCATTTCCATTTCTCATTTCCAAATCTCAAAGGAGGAAAAGCAGCCCAAAGGCAGAAAGCTGGTAGGCTTTCCACTATCGGAGAAAGACAGAGAGAAAAATCTAGCAAAACGGCTTGTTTTCAACCACACATTTCCTAAATTAGGATATCAAGCTTAATTAAGGCTAATAGAGTTTTCTCAGTATGTGTTAGTTTTATTTAATAGAAACAAATTTGCGCAATTAATTATGGCCATGATATTAAGGTTCTCATTTGCAGCATTCGAGCTGCTGCCTAAATCAGCGTCTTCAGAAATAAGCCTCTCATTTCCAAGCCAAATGACTAACCAAATGTTTTTCTAGCAGACTCCATCACAGACATTATATCGCTTTATTTACCATATTATATCCAAGTAAACTGCGTCAGATTAGACCTAAATAAATCTCCTTTACTGCCCCGGATGACTGTAATAAACGCAAATTGGTGCTATGTTCTGTTATTGCAGAAAGTGTTTTATTTTGCGTGTGACTATAACTTCATGTAATACCTTGCACAACAATCTTCTTATTATCAGGTGTGTGCATCAATGTGAGCTATTACTTTATGGCTCTACATCTCTTCATTTGGCACTATGCATTTTAAAACAGCTGTGACAGAGAAGGAAGTTTCATGCTTAAAGCAACTGAAATGGACAACCTGTGTTCTCGCCACAAATCCCGTCTCTGTGAACAGGCGACTCTTGTGCGCTTTGTGTTGCTGCATGAGATCTTAGAGGCTCTGAGGGCTCAGTTTGGATAAGAAAGAACCGTGTCCCCTTTAAAAAAAAAAAAAAAGGATCCTCCATAAAATAAAATGCCACTTGACATTTGGCTTCTCCTGCAGCAACCCTGCCATGCCTTTTAGGATTATTTCACATCTACATACTCATTAATGCGCCGGTGGATTTAATCATTCTTATCTTTCCCGTGCATACCTGGGATAAGCCTGACATTACCATGTGCATTGATTTCTGGACGATCCTTAAAATAATTGTAATTATCTTGGAGTATTTTTGCAAAGAAAATCCCTCTAATCAAAATTTAGTTAATAACACTTGAACACTCTCAGCTCAGTGTCCTCTTAACGCCAACAAAGATATAACTAATGTTTAGGTGAATTTAATGAGTCATTAAAATGACACAGTCTTTGCTAAATAGGATTAATTGACAATCTGCACTTTTTACTTTTTCTGATTTTTGTTTTATTTATTTATTTATGACTTTCACTCGACAGCTAAACTCCCAAAGTATTAAAGATATATGTAACTTACTTTTAAGTTATCATCCACTCTGGATAGCTGACTCATAAAGGTGGATAAAAAGAGGAGGGTAATATCACAACTAAAATATGATCTGTGTGCACTGAGTAAATCTCCAAGAATTATAAAAACAATTTATTCCTAAAAATAAAAACATGGTATACCATGAAAATGGGGAGAAAAAAAATACAAAAGGTGCTTTTTCTATATATATATATATATATATATATATATATATATATTTTTATTATGGGATGTTTGTCTGCATTCAGCTCTGAGAAGGATAAAAGAGTTTGTGCTATAGTGACATGAAATGCTAATTTTCATCACAATATAAACGTCATCTTTCCACTATTACACAAGTGCATGGGCTGAAATGTTGGAGCACACAGAATATCACAACATACTTAATAGAAAATATTAGTAAACGATTAGAGAATATATTCTGCACTGTGTAAAAGTACACACACCTATCTTTTAAAGTCACCTGAGAGGCACTCTATATTCACACAATGTCCTATTTTTAAATGTATATATTTATTTTCCAACACTGTAAACTTTAAAGTAATAGTTTGAGAACTAGTGCCGCTACAACGCATGGTAATAATACAATTTAATATGTCCCTCAGTGACCAATCAAACAAATATAATCGTCTTTTTACTTTGAAGTTACACAAAGCAGAAGAAAGAAAAGGTGCAGTCGCTTTTCTGACACCACTTCCCTCTTTCTTTAAAAAAAGTCTTTCTCATTAAATATTGCACATTTCTGCATTATGCCGACTCGATATTGTCTTGGAATAGCTGTGGGGAAGGATTAGATATTAGACTCCTCTTCACAATAAGAGCATCCTTGTGTGATGAAGTGAGAGGTGACTGGAAGCTTTTCAGAATAGTCACACCTGTTACCGTCCGTCCACATTATCTAAAGCATCATATTGTTCTTTTAGATTACACAATCTTACAATTCATAGGACAATAATATATATTAGAAAAGGCAGAAATGTTTCTAAAATGTAGTTTAAGGATAAGAGGGTGTTCTTGGACAGGCAGACGTCGTTGGACAAACAAATTATCAGCTGATTGCTGACATCAGCTCCTTCTCTGACGCTCGACCACAGCAAACCAACATAAACATGGACGACAATATAAAAAGTGTTTCAGTTGTCACTCATTTTGAGCAACACGCTGACGCCACTTGTCTCAGATCGTCATCGACTTGACTCCTGGGTAAGTTTGACATCAGTCTAATTGATAAACAGAAAGATAATAGTGTAGATGAAGTATCTGGAGCCTTCAATTGGTGCAAATTCTACTTTACAATTTAAAATGTGATGCTTCTTTTCTTACATTACTAGGTCAAAATGCAAGGTATGTCCAGTAAGACGGGTTTCAACAGCTCCACTGGTGGACGAATGGAGCAACCCTTCTCTTAATGCTCACATGCAACCACTAGGCATCCAGAAAATATGCTTTAAGAGAGAAACTAAATGCAGCCTTGGAAGTCAAAATACTCATGTTGTTTGTCTTGCTCATGGCAGATGAAGCATAAAGGTGTGGCTAAGTTTGAGCAACTAAAAGCACTTAGTCAAGGTTAGGGAGATAATGTGCTCGTGGTTGGGACACATTTATAGGATTTATCTGCAGAAAATGACCCACATAACTGGCACTAAGCTGCCACAAGGCCTGCATGAAACACCCGGTGAAGGAGCAAGCGGATGATTCACACAGGAGCAACTTATGTGCTGGAGTACAAGGTGTAGGTGGAGTAAGGCTGCCGGTTGGGGGGTGGCTTTTAGTTTAAGGAGAACTTGAAAGCAATCCTTGATCCAAGAGTGAAGGGTGACACTGACAGAAAACTCCAGGCAATAAGAGCAATCGGCCGTGCGTCTAAAAGGTTTGGTTGCTACGTGATGACCAGTGGCTATGATTATCCAGCTGAGCTTAGGCCCTCGACACAGCAGCGGCAGGAGGCAGGAGACGACGTGAGGGGAACCTTAGAACGCAGAATCATCATTGTTAGTGGTCAACTTCATAATGCAGATAGAGAAGAACCTGCGCTTCCTTTCGATCTCAAAGACCTGTTGCATGTGGAAAGGTACTTTCTGTATCGCTGAACACACGACCTCTACAGGTATTTCTTCATGGAATTGACATCATTGACTTGTTTAGAAGGTATAATGTAAAGCAAAGCCTTTGTACAGTGAGTAGCGATACATTAGCAGTTAGAAATGTGTTTTCTAATTCCAGATTCCTTCATCTGCAGCCTGTAGATTGATGCTCTGCTCTTCCAGAGTTTATTATTTGTGCACAGCAGTTTTGTTTCTAACTGTATCCATCCAAGGAAGGCAGTGACCTGCTTAAGGTGCTTATTCATGGGACACTATGACTAATCCTGTTTTCACATTCAACTTGTGTAAATCAATCCTGCACAGGCAAGACCCTGGTTCCTGTGATGAGAAGAGAGAAGCGGTTCATCTGTCCGAGCAGGAACTAGTTTCTGCTCGTAGCAGTGTTGGACAAATTAGTGCAGCCAGGTAACCTCAGAGCTTGAGGTCACGTGTAGGATGTCATAGTTCGATAAGCTTATGATTTCTTTGAATCTTTCTTGCTTGGATCAATGTGAATCCCCACCAGGGTGTGTGTACTGCAGCTCAGAAGAGGAGCCCAGGAGAACGTCCTCAGCTGTTGCCTGAAAGCTTTGGGAGAGTTGAAATCTTTTGTTCAATAACCACATCCCAAAGGCCCGCAGAAGCATCATCCAAGGCAAGACATCGCTGTGATCCAAGGAAGAAGAGGACACAGCTCCAGAGCAAAGTCCCATGTGGACTTCTCAGAACCGCACACGACCGGCAGCAGATGGTTGAGTTAGGTACACATTCTCCGAGACCATTGTATTGACTACAGTTGGGCAGAAAAAGTTTGAGCCGTTTGTAGTCAAAGTTTAGCAAGCTGTTACCCAGAAGATGCATTCAGATTGGATGGGATCTGTGTGTGTGTGTGTGTGTGTGTGTGTGTGTGTGTGTGTGTCAGCCCGAGTTGAGAAAGCCATTGTGGTTTCTACCCAACTTCCCTGTGCATTATATATACACAGCAGTAGAGTAACCTAGAAACTAGACTAGACCACACCAGCCTGTGGGAACTAGATCTAAGTAACCACAGGAAAATACATAAAAAGATATTCATTGTTTGCAACCACTGAAAGTAAGTCTTGGTTTTCATCATGCTTGTTTGCATCGTTGTCACTTCTAGAGCTCAGTCCAACAGATGATACACATTAAAAACCTTCACAAGTTCGAGGGAGTTCGTCCGTTTACAGGGGAATAACACTGTTGATGCAGTTTACACGCAGAGAACAGACTTTAGATTTGAGGAAACTCTGGAAAAGTTCATTTGTTAAATCTTTGGGTGATCCAACAGAACGTGTTAAAACAGGAAGTAGAAACATTTTAAGGCTATTTTCACTAACATCTACACCTTTAACGCGTCGTGTATGCACTGTGTACTAGGGCTGGGCAATGCTTTGATACGACATGATACAGGTATGATTATATTCAGTTATTCCTGGAAACATTGTTTATTTAAAATATGCACAATGAGATATTGTAGTTTTTGTTTTACACGTGTAAAGTGTAATTCAGTGCATCAAGCTGATTTGATATGATCAATATAAGACATTTTTGGTTGGAAATGAATTCCAATATGGTTATTTTTAAGCATTTTATGTATTTGTTATGTTGATTGATAATGAATCAACATTACACACATTGCCCTGCAATTAGCACCATATCCTTTGATTATTTGTCTTCATTAAACATCTCAACCTTCCACGGCTGGATCTCTGACATGCCTTTAATTATCACCTCATAAAAAGCAATTAAACTTTATGTTTTTAATGCACAGGGGAAACGACGACGTCTAAAGAAACTAAAAATAAAAGCACGTTGAAAATCATCCGTATAGGTGAGATATGAATCTTACAATATATTTTCATTTTGAAAACAGACGTGCATTGAAAGAAATGTTCACAGGCTTCAATGAAAATACATGTAACTGGGAAGTGTTGGACTCTATGTAACACTGTGGTAGCGGTTTAATGTGGGACACTAAGACAAGTAAACCTCATCTTATCCCAATTATTGTTGTTTTTTTGCGATTAGTGCAACCACGGTTTTCCCAATAGTGTTTGGAATATTCTGTTTAAGCACGTGTCCGTGGATGTTTGTGATCGGGACGTGAAGGCGCATATAAACGGCATTTACTTAACCGGAATATCAGCCATTATCTGGAATACTGGGTGCATGTAAATGTTGTCATTGGGGGGGCTTACCGCTTGGTGGTGATTTATATGAAAAAGACAAGCATTTTCCTCCCATGACTTCCCAGGGAATCTGTGCCCTGGAGGTTAATGAAGTGTGAAGTGTGAAAACTTCCTGAGATGGGATGAGTTAAATAGTGTTCTCAGATGTTAAAGCTACACTGTCCACATTTATTTGTGTGTGTCAGTTCTTTATAAGTCTTAAATCTGGCAAACATGCCCCATGGGCCATCTGCTACCGTTTTGGGGGCTAATGCCATCTCGTGTGTTCCAGTCGGTCCACATCAACGGGTGCAATAACAAGATCTAAGTGAGAATTCGTATTACATTTTTGGAATTCACTGACATTTGTTTTTACTGTGCAATCTTTATAATATTAATGATATTGAGAAATGTCTCATGCAAAGGTAACAACAACACCACCTGTACTTTATATTCTATTTTTGAGCACAAGTTTCAAGATAAAGACATTTAACACTATATTTAACAGATATGGTGTCTGTCAACATGTTGGACATGATGCTCTGTAAACAATGAGAAAGTATCAATAAATAAATAATACTAAATAATAATAATGAATAATACATAATAATAAATAACAATAAATAATACATAATGAATAATAATAATAATACATAATAATACATGATAAATAATAATAATACATAATACATAATAATAAATAATAATAATACATAATAAATAATAATACATAATAATAAATATATTAGAGCGTAGTTATGGCTTTCACAAAAAAATGCTTTAATTTAGATTTACGTAATAACACGCTTTAAGTATATTATGAATTTCAATAATAATAATAATAAATTCGACATATCTTTTGGAATGATGTATTTCAAGCTAACAGTGTGACCTCTATAATGGATACACTATGTGCCTAAGGGAGACTTCACTAATAGACATTTTTGGTTGCAATTAAAATGCTTCTCATGAAAGGCCTGACATGTCCTCTAAGGCGAGAGTCTCAGACCCGGCGCTATCCTTTCGTCATTAAAGTGGTATTGCAAATGTTCTTGCACATCAAGGCCAAGACCTCAGATCTCGCTGTTACTTGCACATTATTTAATCCTTGGGCTCTTTCTTGTAGTACTGACATGTACATTCTTCTGTCATTAACGTGCCTGTAAGCTCGCGGATGGACCAGACTCAGAGATCCACTTGAGGTCCAGTTTTTCATTTAATGGCCCAATGGAAGCAGGGTTCAACTGGGCCTGAAATGTTCCTATAAAAGTGCTCTGTAGAGGAGCATGTTACGGCTCTGGAGCTGGCCCGATCGATCACATTAGGGCTGAGGAAGTGGCGAGATGTGACAGCCCAGAAACATTTCAATACTGACACAGTATGTGTGAGAGCTCCAGGCACACTTCTGAAAATAAAGAAAATGCCTTGTATCAGTCCTGTAAATGGGTGTGATTAGTCATAAAGGAGCTTATTGTGCAGAGGCTGGAAGCAAATTAGAGGTGATAGTGGGACAGAATCAATGCTGTTTACCTCTCGGAGGTGTGAACATATCCATCAGCGGCACTGAGGAGCCCTCCTTCCCAACTCGTTATTGACAGTTTGAGGAGAACCTGAGGAAAGAACATTTTAAGACATAACATTAATGCATCTGCTATCGACGAGTAGACAGGCTTTGAAAATAAGTGATTAAGAAAGGGACAATATAATTAAAGCACCACCCACAGCTTCTTAAGCCGGATGTATGGACGGTTTAGAGAAATGCATACGTCCACTCCCTTTCTTTAAAGGCATTATCTATACAACGAATAAGCATTTTAAAGCATTTATTATAAACATTTTACTGCAGGTTTCAGTTCCTACGTTAAACGTATTTACTTATAATAAATAAGATAGAACAGAAATGCAAAACTTGGTGTTTTAGCAAATACAATCATATAATTTCTACCTGCACATCGACAGTGACTATTGCAACATTTGTGACAGTCATTATCATCAAATGTGATGTTTGACCGGTTTATGGAATTAACAAGTCATGGTAATAAAACATCCTTCAACACCATTAGTCCAACACCTATCCGGTGATATATTTCTAGATATAATTTAACGAGATGAACCAGAGGAGGAATTTCATTCAATGCTAAGTGTGAATAATTAGTAATTCTTCAACAAGAACCATCCACTCTGTCATCCTGTCATTAGAGGGTAAATGTTCCTTTAAGAGACTTCATATTGCTTCCCTCGGTGGAGGGACAATATCCGCAGTAAGTTGAGATATAGTACCGATTTTGGCTTATATGAATGAAACGGTCTTGACTTGTCCTTTCTCTTTGACCTACCTACAACAAGCTGCATTGTATTCTGAGGTTTGAGGAGGTTCAGAGAGAAGACGATGTGCTTTAAACAAAATCACCACTTAAAGGACAGGCTCACAACCCTTTACGTTCTTGTTAGTGTGAAAGTCTCTTTGTGCAGGAAACTGATTCCATGCAGCAGCAGAGGGATAGTAACATAAAGATGGACCTTTGTGCTAAACATCCAGTATATTTGGAAGATAACAACTTTCCCTTATATCTTAAATCCAAACTGTGTTGGTGAAGGACCTCTTCACAACCCGTATGGATAGAAGGACTCTTTCAATGCACATATCTTATTAAGAATGAGTTGGAAAAGTGTGAAATTCTCCTTTAAAACTACCCACACTGACCTTTAATTCATTGCATGTGAATTGTTGACATGTCTGAGCCTGATTATTTCTCCATATCTGTATTCACAAGTGGAGATGTGATCCTCGTGGATGCATTAAATGTGTTTCCTTTCCAAATGAAACATCAATGGCTACATACGGACTCCTAAAAGGTTGTGTGCAAAAGCAAACGTGTGGCTTAATCTGTCTGTCTGCGACAGCAGGCTACCTGTAGCTGTTGAATCACTTTTCTGACCGTGCCACAAATGTGTGTTGGTGGTTTTGCCATCAGCAGCGGCTGGAGAGAACACCAAACAAGTCAATCACAAAGAAAGTCACACACTGGGAGAGAGATGACATTAAGGAAATAATAGTATAACTTCCAGCAAAGAGGTGAGCTGACCTAGTTCTAGCTGTAGACTCTGTGTGCCTCTGAGGACGGGCTTCTCCTCCGGAGAGAGGTGACTTTGTCCTTGACGGAAGGCAGTCAGTGGCCTCTCCAGCACAACACTAGTATTTCCATCAAACAGACGAGCGCAAATAGAGTGTACGGTTTTTAATATGCTTTTTTTTTTAGGAATGATCTTTAGAATTCGACTGGATTAAGGTCACTGTTTGTTTGTAATATTGCTGTGTAATATTATAAGGGTTGTTTAGTTCTTATAAAAGTGTTATAGCTGCAAAAATGTCCTCTTGGTATAACTGACGATATGCTAAACAACCCCTCCCCCGAACTGCAACTGTACAATCGTAGCTTAGCAACCGTAACTATAGGCGAGGCTGGTCAAGCTTTATATTTCTTTACATTTTAAACGTTGTACATGAGGCTTTAGCAAGAGCTATACTCTATATATAAAGAGCTTGTGTAAGGAATGGGTTAAATAGTGTGTTTGTCTGCTCTAACGTTAGCTGCAAACATTAGCATGTCTGGATAACTAGCTTACTACCAACATAGAAGGTGCCACTATATTAGCGCGTAGGCTAACATTAGCAGCGCTATATTTGGAGAGGTTGAACTCCCAACACCAGCCAATAGTATTCAAGTAGCCTAAGCACTACATGCGCCAGTCATAAACCTAAAAGCCTTTTCACTTTCAATGTGAAAGTAAAAACCTAGCCTACTCTAAACTGCTATATGGTGTTTCTTTATTTCCATGTGCGTTCTTTCTACCTGGGATATGTAGCTTTAGCTTTGGTCTTTTAGCACGATATCCATATACATCAAGTGCTTATTTAAAACCACTTTTGCAGGGTTCAACTTTAAACATTAACACGTTAGCAGAAGATAGCTTATTCAACCAACTCATGAAGCTAGCGTTAGCATAATTAGCTAGTTATTTAGCCACACAGTTGTCATTTCAGCCAACAAAATCCACAGTAGCTGGCTAGAAATGAGACTGTTTTTGTCTACCTCTGTTTGAAATCAAGGACTTTCTTAAAAAAAATATTGAAATTAAACGGGAAAAAGGAAAAGCTTGAAAGGCGTAATTTAGGGGGGCGGGGCAAAAAAACGTTCAATTAAAAGTTGAGAGATTTTAATCTCTTGTTCTTCCTCAGAGCATAAACAAGCATAATTTATTTACACAATGCAAGGCGATGTCATTGTTAGTGGGTAACCTTAATGAGAACTAATTCATATTATTCTGTTGAGTAATTGACAAGTATTTCTCGGGGGTGATCGACAGTAGTTTTACAAATTCATCAGATTGAGTTCTCAAGTGTCTTATGTAGTCATGTTTCAAGCTATTTTTTAATATTGTTTTAATCGAGATACCTGCTGAGTCTCTTCTAAACAACTCTTTAGAAGTTAAATCACTTGGCAAATATAATTTCCAAGTGTCGTTAAAAGCAGCCTTTTGAAAAAAACTAATTGACTGTTCTGTCATCATAGATCTTACAGCATGTCTGCAAATTCAAGATATCCTCTCCTACAAAAGTGCTTTCCCATTAATGAATAGAACATGAGATGAGGAAATTATTCCTTGAATTCTCTGGGCAGATAATGATTCTCATCTTTATCACTGGTTTATCTTCTAAGGTCAAGATTAAAGTGAAAAGTGATGTGAACCCCCAGTGTCTCCAATTAAGAAGAGAGAGAGGGAGAGAGGGAGAGAGAGGGAGAGCAGAGGTGGACTCTGTTACATTACTCTGCTTTCCGGTCCCTGAAGTATCCTGGAGAAATAGAAAATAACACAATTAAATTATGACACCTGACATCTAGACCTCACATCAGCATGAATCATAACGGACTAACCACTGAAAGTGAGATCCTGTCAGACGATTAATGTGATCATACACATTAGTACCTTTCCAACTTGACATTTTTTGATGTTTCTTCTCGTCTTAAAAAAAAGATAGGATAGGATAAATGTCAATAGAAACGGCATAGTTGAAGATTAAAGTAAAAAACAACAACATTGCACTGATATGTCTCCATGTTGTTTCTATTAAGTCATGCGTCGGTACCAGAGCATACCCTCAGCAGGTAGCCAATTGCTTACTGGCAGAAGCTTTCTGTTTCTGCTGTGCGCTCATTCTGACCAACTAATAAAAGCTCTCACAGAAAACCTCGATGAGAAAGTAAATTCATTTCCAAAAGAAGTAGCACAGCACAAGGAAATACAGCTTCTGATGTTCTGCATAGAATCAGTAGAGAAAGAGCTTTGCACGAGAAACAATGTGGATGAATAGTCAAAGAAAACAGCAGTCACGTCTTCCACGGGATATGATGCTACTTTGACAATTCTCTTTTTAATTGCGAATATTTGTTTTGTGAAATAAGTTGCTTGGAGTTGCACTGGTTAGCACTCACATGCATGCTCCCCAGACATTGCCTGGAGTTTGCATGTTCTCCGCTTTCCTAACAAAAACATGCATTAATTGGCGGCGCTAAAATTGACTGTAAGCGTCTCCCTGTACGAACCCTGTGGTGCACCTAACCTCTCCTATCTTCATGATTGTAAGCCAACTTAATTTGATGTTTCTTTAACAATAAATCAAGATTTCTTTCTAAGTTAAGCAGTCGAACATGAGCATTTCAGTCTGCTCCCTAGTGGTGCGGGGTTTTCCTAGTATATAACCCCTAATTGTAGTCTTTTTCCCCTGCATGCTCTGGCTGGTAATGAATCTTTTTTCAAAGTGAAGGCGAAGAAGCTTAGAGTTTTACACGCAGGGGTGCTACTGCATATTCTGTCTCCCCTCACCCTGTTATCATATAACAGTAGAATACCACCTCAACAGTACCCTCCACCTCGGGGTCCTGTTAAGAATACTCAGTGCATTTTCATGAGACCCTCTACCTGTGCCCCAAATTAAGAGACTTTCAACAGCAGGGGAAATAGCCGCCTGGAGCAGCGCCTCCCCGCCGAGAGGTTGAAGGAGCTCTCAATCAAATGATGGAGGGGAGTTGTGACCATGTATATTTTAATGTGTGACCAATCCAATACCTTATAACTACACTGATATATTACCAGTTGGCTTCACCAGCTGAGCTTTTGCAGTTCAGCTGAAAAACATTCGGCAAATAATTCTATTGTTTTTTTTGGCATTAGGCAGTTTCTTTTCACGGCAAATGTTTTTTCACAAGACATTTTTTGCCCATTAATTAGTTATAAAGTCTAATTTTGTCCGGTGGCACAGTCCAAACCAAAATCTGCCTCCCATTCATTTCAATGTGCTTTTATTTCTTTTACTTGCACAGGCTTCAAACTGTTGCAATGCTGGGATGTATGAGAGGTCAGTATATACTTATAAGGGTGATAAAGCTGGCCTGTAAGGACTGCTTCTGCAGTAAAGTGAGGAAGATGTCAATCAACCATGGTCTGTACGCACCAACATAAAGGGGCTTTTCTCTAGTAGGGGAGGAAGTCTCCTGCTGGGAAGCTGTAGTGGAAAACTATATCATGGCGGCTTCGTTTGGAACGGCTAAAGTGAACTGACCTGGGCCAAAGGGTCATGAGACATTACAGCGCGGCTGCTTTAGGCCTTTAGTCGTTCCTCAGCCTTGACTGTAATGAGTTCAATGTTTTTTTTTACAGACATCAGTATCTGAGTTAAATACCTAAATGATGTACTTGTGATAAAGTGTTTCCAACCTTTCTCAGCAGTTGTTGCTCACAAGGAATCCTGAATCTGCTCGTGTTTACGCTTCCTGCATTTCACATATACTCACTTTACTAGTCAATGTACACATGCTAACTAGTGCGGTCATACTTGAACTTCATGTTTTTTTCCTTTCCTTTCGGTAAAACGAAAGAAAAACTCGCAGAAAAAGTCGACATTTTTGGTTAGAACTTTATTTATTAAGGTCATTTTCCATGTGCATATATCGTGGATTTGAATTCTGGATTGGGATTTAATAAAGAAATACAAATAAACATAAAGATGAAAGAAGCATCCCTGTATTGTTTTACAATTAAAATTCCACTATAAAGCAGCTAAAAATGTGCGTGCATGTTATGAACTGAAACACCGTCGATTCGAAGACGTGCTTTTACATTTTCAACATTTTCAATAAATGTTGAACTTTGAGTCACAGTACTAATTCTTTGTTTCCAAATGAGCCGAACTAAAAACACAGAAGAGCACACACGCTCACATAACACATAACACCTACACATTATGCCCACATTATAACAGTGGGTGCTTTGTTATCGACATGAGGCTCGAATCGAGCAGTAAATCCAAGTAACTCTGTGGCAGCACAAAACAAGTGCAACACATTTAATTGCTGTATGGTACGGTACAATTTCTGTTATTTAAATAAAGCCCCCTCAAAGATGGAAATATCACGGCAGCGTCGGAGGAAAACAAGGACGCGAAAAGCAATAAAGTTCTTGACATAATAGTACTTTATGGTGTTAACCTTTGACCTTTGATAAAGACAGACCAAGCAATTCTTCAAATCACTTTGAAACACATGATTAGCCTTTGATTCCTGCAGACCGTGGAGGTAAAAGGACAGCTTGAGGATTAATCGCGAACCGACATCGCGATGTAATAAAGCTAGGATGCATGTTTCAGTAAATGTACAGTGCAGCTTTCAGTTTTGAAAGAGGGTGAAAGGAAGCAAGTATAAAGTAGTATGAAATAGAAATACTCAAGTAAAGTCCTCAAATGTGAACTGAAGTGAAGTGAAGTGAGTCAAAGTTACTTTGCACCACTGCAGAGTTGTGATTCTTGTCCTAATAAGTACATTTAAGGCCTTTTTCACATTGATTAATCACATTAAAGACATAATCATTAACTGATTTAATGATTTAATTAAGCGACAATAAGTGCAAACAATCATGAGGATACAGGAATCTCGCAAGTACATCAGCTTCAAATAGGTGAAATCATTTAAGTGCAGAACAATATCTTAAATAAGCCAAACAAATGTAAGTGCAACATACAAAAAACTGAATTATTATTATTATTATTTCTTTTTTTGAAGCGCCTGAGATAAAAGTTCTATCCTGCAGGAAAGTTATCGTTAAATTGTGCAAAATTTGGTCGCGTCGGAAATGGTAAATTCTGCTATTTATGTAATTCTCACATTGACGAGACGTGTGTATGTTACCCTTCAACCTCCTGCGTGACAACAATGGTCTCATTCCAACAACATCTAGTGACAGAATCAATTAGTCTCCAATCAGCTGATGTGCTAAAGACTCTCATTTGATTCTGTACAAACAAAAGAGGAGACATGGCGACGCAGGAGAAGAAATGCAATCCTTTTGCTCCAGTGGCTCATGGCAGATAGATGATTCCTCCAGGTAGATTTTTTATTTATTTTAGTTCAGCTGAGCTGCATTGATTCGGCAGCAGCGTGTGGATGTCACACATGCACTGAACAATGCTCAATGACTTCGCTATCCTATTCCCATTTAAATTGCCTCTACATTTCCTTTCTGACACCTGTTTAAATCAATGCCTTCCTCTGCAGGTCATGGGCTGAATGTACTAAGGTGCACACCAGCCGCCTCTCAAATCCACTAAAATCAACACAATAATTGAAATATTTTCAAGCTGATTACACCGAAGCCCGGGGCTTGGCTGGTTGCTAAGAGTATGCTCCCTAGTTGCTATGGGGAGTAAATCATCCTGCATTATTTGATTTTTGTTACTGATATGAAACTGCTAGTCCCTCGATTAAATGTCTCGCAGTCAAACACCTAGGGGATGGACAGGAGAGAACTGCGAACCTGTAAAATAGCATCTCTAACTTCCCTTCTCCGTGGGGCTTCAACACAAATCTATCTGCTTGTTTATGTTTGTTCCTCCTGAAATAAACAAAGCCGCCGTCCCGCTCTCATTGAGGAAGAGCAGAAAAGACAGCGAAGGTCCCATATCACACTTTGGTAAAACATCACGAGGAATCTATGTGTCCCTCTTATCAAAACAGATTGCATAGTGAAAACCATGATGGGGTTTTGTTTTGTAGCAATCTCAGTTTGATTTGGGCGGAAACTGTCTTATAAATAAGAGTCAGTCAAAGACAACAAGGGAAACACTGACTGAATAAATGTGCTGTCAGAAAAGATTCAAAGTTAAATAAACTTGACTTGCACACGGGTGTCACAATTTATTAAAATATATTTTTTGGTCGCAGCAGACAGTATGGTATTACACTTGTTGTTGCTTTAAGCACGAGTCAGGAACATGCAATGTCCTCCCTGGAACACCTGCGTTGATTATAACAAGCCTTAATACATTTATTTATTTCCTTCCGCCTGAATAAGAAGCTTCCTCAGTCTGACGCACTACACGGTGGATCTGATGCTCACTCGTTACAGCTGGACCTTCCCTCTCATTCCATTTAATATTAATACTGCATTGAGGAGGATCTTCTCCAAAGACTTGTCAGACATTGAGGGCTGCTCCAGCCGGCCTTGTCAAATGAGATCAGTGCTCACCATAATGGTGAGGTCAAGTGGAGGGGCAGCCTCTCAACTCCATAACAGCCTGACAGCGAGCATTATATTATGCTCTGTAAGTATAGCGCGCACAGACTACACATTACAAACTACAGATGCACTTGACACGCAGCCAAGGTGTGCCATATCATTAAAAAAAATTGTCAGCGTAATCCTCCAAATGGGCGTCAGTTAATCTACTTATGCAACATTAGATTATATCTATCAAAGGAATAAACTCCCGTGAAGAGAATACAAGCCATTTAACGATATTCCTTGACCCCGGCTATGAGCTGGCCGCTGATTTTGTCGTTCTGGAGCCAATAGGAAAAAGCTGCTTGACAGCTCCGCTAAAGGGAGGGTGAGCGGTGATGAGGGCCCTAAATAAACGTCTAACCACGGAGCAGAGTCCCTTCATTAGCCGGCAGTCAGGTCTGGCTCGAGGTAGTTGGATCGATAAAGCAGTCCCTCTCTTTTATTTATTTATTTACCAACTAGCCCATTTCTTGTAGCTGACTTGTCTTTAAACTGTGCCGCTGTTTAACTGCTTTATTCAGCCTCTGTATGAGACCATCTGCTCCCCTGTCCTGTAAGTCTCTTCTAAAGCCCAGGCCTGACAAGCAAGAGATATGTCAATGCAGTCCTCAGCACAAAGCAACATCTGCCATGCCTGACGCCCACTATTGTATGGCCATTTAATCTGTCCCCCTCCTCCCCTTAACCGCACACAACAGTTCCTGGTATTATGTTTTGCCACTCAATTAGCATTATCATCCCGCTGAAATAGAAGCCAATTTACCTTTAATGACGTGATTGTTAGATGAGTGACAGCAGTCGGTGCTGCTACTATCGCTAGATAAACGGAGGCCTGCCCCTGTTTTCCTGACTGGTCGTGCCGTGGGCTGGGAAGTCAGAGCCAGCCAATCACGACGGCCTGACTTCACCCCTTCACCACCAACATTGTTTCCTCCGGTTCATAGAGGCAGTGTGCTGGAAAATTGAGTCCAGATTCATTAGGTTTTCAGTGTGCCGCTCGAGTCAGTTAAATTGATACATTTCCTAACAAAATTGAAGTGCTTTTGTGGTGCCTGCGGATGGCTGGTGACCCCACTCGGCCCACTGAGCAGCCGAAGCAAGCTGATGGATCCATTAGACCGCTTAGACTGCTTATTCCTCTCTCTCCATCTCTGACTGACACTGTAAATCTGAACCAATTTCAGACTCTAATCACCATTACAAACCCCTTCCACTGTCCATTTGTTACTCTGCAATTCGAATACACTACCTAGATTGGTTCAGAAATACCAGTTTAGAGGGGCCCTCCTGCTTTCCCATGGTTAAATGGCTCATGACTGGTCCCCTTTTTCTCAGCTCAAGCAGAAAAGCAGTGGCTACTGGAGGAGGATGGCGGAATAACATCCAGTGAAACAAAAGGCCTTGAACAATTCCCAAAAGATAAACTGGAATTAGGAAGAATGATAGATAAATGAATAAATACCAGGGAGAAAATAGGAAGTGTGAAATTCGGAGAGATGACAGACAGGCCTCAAGGCCGTACTGCCGGCTGTGGTAGAAGGGTGTCCCTTGAATAACAATCACTGTTACACCTCCAAAACATTTCCTCATCCACTAGCCATTTCTACCCAAGCTTTTATCTGCTCAGTCAACCGCACAGCACTAGCGAAGCGGCTGGAGGATATTATTTCCCTGTTGGCCTCAGTCATATAACTCTGCTTAATATGCACTCTATAATTTAAGAAACTCGAATTATAACCGGAATACGCCTTGCTTTATATTATCTATCTAACCTTCAACTTTGTTCAACTTTGAATTAGTGACTCTGAACATTTCCACATAACAGGTAGAAAATGCTCTAAAAAGTAAAGCCTCACATGCATTATTTATGCCCTTAAATCATAGCCGTTCAATTGAAGGGCTTACATTGAGAACCGGTGAGCTCACCCGTCAGTCTCCACATCTAATTAACTGCTGCACCTCATATCCTCTAAGTGCAGTGGAAACACATTTTAATTGATATTGAGATGTTTATGCCCTTAGAAAGTAATTAAGATTTTCAATTAATCCTGTCTTATTTCTGGACATCTTGGTTCTGTGTCCTTGAGCGTCCAGCGATTAATTCCCCAAACCTTCTCCAAATGAGGGAACTTCAATTACTTTGCACTGAATCACAACCCTGTGAGTGACCTCATTCAAGGCTGCATCATCATTTAAATTAAAGGCAATACAAACCCAATTAAATCATATAGGGCTGGTGAAATCCCCACTAGCTGGTGAATCCCACATAGGTGCTAGTGTACGGGGGGGTTTCCTTTTTTTACTGTGTGTCTCGTCTGGATGAGAAGCTATTAGAAGACCCGGCTGCTTTTTAGGTTATCAATAGTTCTATACAGCAATCAATTAAAACAGGCTTTTCACAGGAAGTCGTATTCCCTTTGGGATCAGGAGAGCAGTATTTGCTGTTTACGCTGACCCCCCCCCCCCCCCCACTCCCCCATGTCTCCATTTGTTCACTATATCACGTCCAAACATGCGCCCGCACTCCACTGCAAAAATGTTTGCGTACCGATAGGAGACTTTATCAATCAACTCCAAAAAAACCCAAACATTGTTTCCTCTTCCCAGATACACCCGTACTGATAAGGGTAAAGGCCTGATATGAAAACACAATCCATCTTATGTCCCCAAACCTCAAATGTGTACATACAATATGACAACACTCTGACTGTCCAAACCTCTATTGTCATGCCAAGAATAAATAATAATTTCTCCGTGCTGTCCTTGCAGGGCTGTTTTGCTCACACATAGAATCACCTGCCCATCTCGGCAACAAAAAGCCTGCTTGGGGATTATGGTGACATAATCTTAGCAGTGGCCTGTGAGTCGGGGGCTGAATGGGTTTGAACCCTCTATGCCACGCTGAGATAACATTTGTCACCGGGGTTCCTAGGCGCCCTATTCATAGATTAGAGGACTGTCGCCTTTTCAGAATGTGAAATGGCTTTGGCACCGCTGTATGTTTATTTTGGAAACCTTTGCCTCCGAGGATGAGGAGAGCATCTTGTCCTTTTCTTGAGCGCTCCACCGCTTGGCCTCATACGAGCGCATAGAAATCAGCATGCTCTGTTGTCTATGTGGAATGCTGTTACATCTTCTTGTTGCTCCTCCTGAGATAAAGCATGATATGTTTCATAGGGAAGGTGTTACCATGTCATACTTCTTTAAGTTGCCTGATTGCCTATTTTTGTGCTTTACACCCACTACCTTTCGTGTGTTTAAATATGAAGCTACAGTTTGCAGCTGCTTAGCTTAGCTTAGCATAAATAGTGGAAACAGCTAGGTAAAAAGAAATCAAGCACTTCTAATGCTCAGTAACAAACACACGTCATCTTGTTTGTTTAATCTGTACAAATATGTGTTTTACAGAGTTTATATTATATATTTTTATATATAAATTATTTATTTATGTATTCAATATATTAAATAACCCCCCATAAACTTTGTTTTGCTTCCAGTCTTTATGCTAAGCTAAGCTAACTGCTGCAGTCTCATGATTAATACACAGAGTGGTCTCGATAGAAAGCTAATAATTACCCAACTACTCCTTTAAGCGAAGAACTTTACATTTTCTAGCCGTCAAACGAGCATCAGTCAGTCTGCGGCGTGAGTTTTTTTTTTTATAACTTATTGAAATTCATTCAGAACAGAAGATTTGGGGATGTTCATCGCTGCGACATCTCTGCCGTCCCTCCCTAAACACCCAGTGTATTATGTGAGCACGCTTCAAGGGGTCTTTAATCAGCCCGCGCGGTCCCCACAGTTAGCATTTAAAGCGAATCTTTGCATCACAAAAGGGTGGGATGTGTAAATGAGATGTGACATTTTATTTGTGCGGGGCTATGCAGCAAATAAATAAATATCAGGCCATGACAGACAGAGACTGCTGGGAAAATCTCCTCTACATTGCGCTCACTGGTTAACTGTCACACCATTAAATTGACTTTCACGTTGACATGTTGCCTTCCGATTGGTTAGCAGATGTAAAAAGAGGGAACACTTGCCAAACAGTTTCCAAGAGCATGAAATTGATATTGTGAATCATATGTGACAGTGACTCTTCTGCCCTATAATTGATCTACATTAGGGCTACAAGGCTTCAGCCTGTGATTGGAAAGCGGGGCACATCACGAGGCTTTGTGTATCCCCGGCTGGCAGCCAGAGGAGTTTATTCTTGCACTGGAAAGATTACATCTTCAATTTTACCTGGGGTGTATAGACCTCAGTGGGCCAGCAGATATCTCTCTATAAGTGGGACCTTACTTATTGCTCTTTCAAGTGGTAGATCTATCCATTCACTCTAATTAAATTGAGGTTTTTAATCTGGTTCTTCTAATCCAGAGTCAAGTGTGTTGGGACTTGGATGATGTGATTTGAAAGGGAATACTCTTGAATCGTTGAAACACTGTTATCTCTTCTCCACTATTGAAATAAATTCGAAAATGAGGTTTGTGCACTTAAGCACCGCACACTCACAGATGACCTGAGCCGGCTGCTTTGATGTGCAACGTGTTCCAAGTAAAGCAGGAGGATATAATGGAAAGCAAAAGCCTTCAATCAGCACCTGCTATCTTCTTTAACTGAAATGAAATTACAGGAGAAAAAGTGGCTAAAACCAGATCTCAGCAGGGCTCAAAAATAACATTGCTTTTTATTATTTATTTATTTATTGAGCAAACAAACATGGCATTATCATGTTGTAAAAAAAAAACCTTATCATATGTGCCAGATTGGGGAAAATGCTAAATCAAAATTCCCGGCCAACCAGGGAGATTTAGTGCCAAATCCCTCTTGGAGAATGTTGAGAAAATAGATAAATAAATAGATATTTGAGTCGGTTGTGTAAGTTGAAGATGACCTCTTCTTGCAATTCTAGGGTCCATCTGGCTAAAGGAAAGCCCCTCCATCTCAAAAGCAGTAAAGCATCCATCGCTGCACTATATAACCTCTCTGCTGGGGGAATTCATGCAGGTTGGTCTTTAAGATCCAGATCAGGACGAGGCTTGATAAAGCTTGTTCTAGCTGGGTATCCAGAGATAGGGGTCTTACCTATGAGTCATTTTCAGTATGATCACTCTTATCTGTGTGGAGCCGGGCTCGCCTGGCTACTCAGAGGCCTCCGTTTAACCCTGGCCCTCACATGGCTTCACCACCCAACACAAAAAACACTCGCAGCCAAAGATGCTTGTTTGTCAGGGATTAAAGGTATTTTCCCTGCCTCTGTCGCAGCATCCTTATTTGGCAACGGCAGCCCTCTAATTCAGGTCATGGTGCCGTCGCTCTCACCAACAAACTGTAGGCAACTTTCCAAGTTCCACCGGCGCACACAAACCTGTGCAAAGCATGCTGGGCAAATATCAGAGCACTGCGCCAGTGAGAAAAATAAATGGCGTAAATTAAAAATAAAAGTTTAATGGTGGCTGTTCAGCCTTGATGTGCGTTGAAATCATGAGAAAATGAAAGAAATCTGCGTTGAGATTGAAGATATGGGAGAAATGTTGCAGGGATACGACTGGAAAGAATGGAGCAATGAATATAATTTTAGGCAATTACCTCAGAGAGCAGAGTTCCATAATTTATGTCTGCCAAGATAAAAGTAATCCACAACACAGAAACTAAAGAGCTGATCTCATAATGGATATTTTAATCAAGTCCCTCAAAAAGAAAGAAGAGCCTATTAAATTCCAATTTTAATTTATGAATAAAGAAATGATTTTGCACCTCAGTGAAATTACCAAAGGCGTGCATGCTGCAAGATGTTGTGCAGGATTACACGCTGAACTTAAAACAACTCAAATCACTGTGTAAATGCAGTCCATGTGTTTGTTTTAAAAGGAACATTTGTTGACCCATCATCTGTCGTTGTTATGCAAGAAAGGAATGAATTATGTTCAAGTGGGGCTTGTGAAGCTTTCCATCAGTGTTTCATGGACTCAATAAGGCCTGCTATAGGTTGAAGTGTTGTCTCTAACACTATATCTAGTATATTTACATTTCTTCCTCATGGGAACACACATGTAGGGCTCTCATCCCCAAAAGGAATATCACTGTAAACTAATCATGAAGCTCTGACACCAGCATCTCCCACGTCTGTGTATCCCAAAGAGGAATACTCTCCTGGAGACTAATTGCCAACGTCAGCTGTGCTTCTTCACCACTTTATTAACATTTACCGATAAAATCTTAGATTTTTTTGTTTTGTCAAAGCCGACAGGGGATCTCGTCTTAGGCCTTGATTTTGGATAACAGACAAACACCAATTCTATAACCTTGATTCTGTCTATTTAGGCTAACATACATTACTGCTAAAACAACCTAAATGGATGTCTGAACGGCAGCTCGTAAACAAACAGCAGCGGGGTGGGAATGGTCTTTGCTCAGAGCAAAGCAGGACACTCTGGGGGGTTGCGGATGGGATCTCTCCATAGTGACAGGATGTGATCAGAGACGTCCCTGCTGAAATCTATCCAGGTTACACCACGTACAACAGCGGAGGAGACTGCTTTAGTGTAGCTGTTGACCTTAAATGCATGCTCTCTCCAAGAAAAGAAAAGAAAATGCAAAGACGTAACAAAGGCCTTGGAGAAACGGAAGAACGTGCGGGGGGAGAGAAAGTGTGTGTGTGTAGGGTGTGTGTTTGTCCATGTAAGGCCAAGAGGGAGAATAAATGGGGGGCTAAAAAGAAGGGAAATGACAGAAGAGGGGAAGGAAGTATTGGGGTCACACTGATGGGCCCTGCATTGTGTTGTGAATTGAATGAACTCATCTTTAAAAGACTTCTGTGTATTTTCCCCTTTATTGAGAGAATAGTCATATTAACATCCTGTTCTCTTTGCGAAGCGAAGCTATATCCGATGATGATTGGGTTTGGGAAACGCTCTGATGGAAAAATAGAGCCCATTGCATCCACATCACCATCTCACACCACATTGGCATATGCGGCTCACTGCTTCCCACTTTTGGCCAAAATTGAAGAGCTTGCACAGAGGAAAATAAATAGATGGTTGAATAGCAATGGCCTCTGCCACTGAACCTTTTATCAGTGGGAATCTAACAGCCGTGCCGTTTCAGAATTTCAGTTTAGCTTCCGATTACGGTATGTCCTGGCATTTTATTCCCTACATCTCTATGCTTCATAGCCTTCAAACACTTCTCGGTAACTGCCTATTATCCAACAGTTCCACTCCACTGACCCTGCCAATAAAACTTTTCATATCCTTATAAATGAACTCAATTGCCGCGTTCTAAACATTTACACTGCACTAACAGATCATCTCCACACCTTGGAATTGACTAAATTCCCTTTTCCTTATGAATATATAGGAGGAGATTAGAGATATGATAGCTTTTCAGATTGCTGCACCCAGTGAAATTAGTTTAGTGAGCATTTACAGACTAAATTGGAACCATTAAATAGCGGATTGAATTGATGGCACATTCATTGTCTCTCCATCGGTATCACTGTAAAATCAATTAGCCGTCACTTTTCCATTCTCAATAAAGTATGATTGTCAGCTACGGATGAATAAAGAAGACCCTGACAGCCACTCAGACCAGAACACCATGTGAAAACAAATCTGTGAGTAGGGGCTGTGCAAATGTGATCTGTAATTGTGCAAAAAAAGCCACAATTGTCTTCATCAAAAGGCCACTGTGCATAGAACGGACCATTAGTTTAAAAATGTACGACATCAAAGTGATATGGAGAACAGGAAAAGCTGCAATGATTGTTTCCGAGCAACAGTAAGTAAAGAATCTTATTGAATTCGTATTATTCATGCAGAAATGTTCATTATTCGTAGTCAGATAATTCTGAAGGTCATGTATAAAGAGTCTTCTTAAACGTGAGATAGCGTTGCCGCGCTGTGACAAACGAATGAATGAAAAAAGGTTAAAAAGTGTCCAAGTCATTATAAATAGTCTGAATGAACTCAGCCACACTTTAAACATCTCTAATTTCTTTAAATGGACAGAATGTCAAGTCGGCTGTAAAAACACCATTACGTGCCGCGGTGAGAACATTACGCCGCAGATGCACATAAAATATTACGCCGTGCGAGTTTTCTTTAATGTGATACTGCAGCTTCATGTTTTCTTTATCAATAAGGGGAATATCATTTGTTTAACCGAACACTCAGCTGTTCAGTTTTGGTTGCAAATCAAACAGCATTATGTCTGTCAATTTGCCAGAGGCGCTGCTAAGTGTCCTCTGAGATCAGGACTTTCATCTAATTTTTCCATCTAATGAAATCAAATAGGGTCTCCCAATATCCCTTATCACAATGCTTCGTGCAATATCTACACCGAGAGCTCCAACAGCTGAAGCCCCCCCCTTGTTTAGTTTCTCTGTATGGAGTAACATATGAGCATGCATATGAAAATTACCAGAGGCAGCAGCATCACATATGCTATTATGCCATAGATGGCACAATGAAACAATGCCAGTTTTTCATTAAGCCGTTCTTGATAGAACAGCTGAAGCATTTCCGTGTCTGGATATGGCAACGACAGATTAAAACAATGTGGCCGACAGCCTGGTGGACTGCAAGCACTGTAACTTTTAAGGCCTGCCAATAATACCCAGCCTGGGCTCCAACACCCTGACGCTCCTGCAGTGTATCAACAGTATTGTGATTTCCAGGTTAAATGCAAAGTTCCTCTTGATTCTGTCGCACTGGATACATTTCCACCGTTTTTTAAATGTCGGGGGCAGTAATATTGTTCATGGAGTTGAAGCTCGATCACAGCAGTAAGATCACATTCCTGCGTTTTACTTACTGCGAGTAAACCCGAAAAAAATGCCTTTCACCAAAACCAATAAAATATTTCAACCATTTCCAATAATTCCAAAAAATAAGTCTCAAGAAATGTGGATCTAAAAGGCATGCATGCTAAGTAGATGATACAAACAAATATATACAGTGTATGTACCATTTATAGGTATTAAATTCACTGTCAGAACCACATTGTTGTAATTTCCTAAGAAATTAATGAATCCTCATCTCCCCGCTGCAATTACCGACGTGTGCATTGTATCGGCAGAGGATTGGTTATCTCCACACAAAGGAAAGGGCTTTAAGATTCTCAGATGAAAGGTGAGATGGAAATGCGATCGGGTATTATTGCCGCATGTTATCAACACTTCAGCTTCCAGAATATGTACCGATACATAGGAGATGCTCATCTCGGGAGGTAAATACTCTGATTTCATGAATACAAATGGTTGTTCACAATAGGCAGGGTAAGAATTCAATCTATATCAATCTGATTCAGGCCCTTAGAAGAGAAGGAAGGGATGCAGCGGCAGCCTTCAGATATGAGCTCAGTGTTTGGTTAGAGTCAAGAGGGAAGGTATAATAAACCACCAATAGCTGCTGAGCTCTCAGGTATGAGATTGACAATGTTTAAGGAGGCAGGCGGAGCAGCGCCAGGGTCAGAGGATGTCCCAGGTAGCAGATCAACCTCAGACGAAGCCGAGGAGCTCTTTAATGTTGAGGAACTAGTGGAAGGTGAGAAAAGCTTAGACAGGGCTTTCTCATGAACCTGGCTGACCTAGGGGAAAGGCTGTTGGGGAGGCCTGGGGCTTTGGTGGAAAAACAGACAGCTGATGTTTGGTAGCAGGTGGGGTGCTGCTCTGTCCACAGGTGCTGCACAGATGCCTCCGAAGCAGAGCGAGCACCAGTCATCCAGGGACGCAGGGACCCGCCGGAGTTTCCAGGATTCAGTCTCACCCACAGCCCTCGCATCTGCTCAGCCGTTCTCCAGGAGTAATTACACATGGCACCGGGTGGGCACATGATGGATGCTGGGAAACAAGGACAGAAATCTGACATGATTTTGTTCTTTAAGGTTCAATGGCACCAAATTAAATGAGATTCTTAAGAAAAAAAGAGTTTTCATGATGATTTAAATGATGTTTTGAAGGGAGAAGTGGGGTCAGCTGTTCTCTTCCAAGGAGCATTTTCAAGATGTTGCGTATTTCTAAAACCATAATGGAGAATAAATGAAATGTATGAGGAAATGCTGTCCAATTGGTGTCATAATTGCTATTTGGAAGATTCATAATTACAGAGTGCAGCCATCAGATAAAGCAGTGCAGATAAAAAGGAGTTGGGCTGGTAATGGAAATCTGTTTGGAGAGGAATAGTTTCTAATAAGTAATTCTGCCTAATAAACTATAACCGATTTAATCTGCACCTTATCAGGCCAAGATTTCACCACTTTCCTTTTTAATTGGCTATTTTGTAATCCCGATTCCCAACAGAGCGGATGGTCTGTGTCCCTCTCCTGAGAGTTAGCATGAAATCAGTTTAAAACACTGTGTCAATCTCATTCTGAAGTGGCCATCTGGCCAGTGTACAGAAGCTGGGGATGGCACGCGGAACCACGGGGTCTCCGAGAGGCAATCATCAGCAGATTTACACAATGTGTTAATGCAAATTTAATAGAGACTTCCTATCGGCCACTTTAATCTTCCATGTGTTCCCAGTGTCAGCCTCACCCAAAACCTACACTGCACCAGGAGCTCGTGCTTATCGCTCACAGGCAACATATTCAGCTGTTGCAGGTCCAGTTTTTTTTTTAATATATCATTTAAAAAAAGGTTTTAAATCACGAGAGGAGGAACAGAACACAACATTTACGAGAACATATATATATATATATATATATATATATATATATATATATATAATACAACTGTAAAGATGGGAGTTAAAGCTTTGTAGTCCAGAATAAGTAACACTGGTAATGCACTTGTGTAATATATATATACATATATATACATATATATTACCCTCATTTCATTATTGTAGTCCGTGGTCCCATTCCAGGTTCTTAAAGTGGTTTGATGGATTAAAGAAGTCTAAATTGTTGATGTAATTGCAACATAACTGATCCTTCAACATGGGATTTGACATGTATTTTAATGCTGTAAAATGGATTTTGACTTATGACTGAAATCAGTTTCCATAAATAAACAAAGTGAAGTGAAATGTGGCTGATAGTGGTAGATATGGATTACACTTTATTCATCTCTGATAGTACTCACAGCGTGCAGACTTGATTTCACTGTACAACTGTTGGCCCAAAAACACAAAGATAAAGACAACTCCGCACTATTAACTGACATTAATGATTTTTCAACTCTCATTCAATTAAAAAAAAAGAAATCCAGCCTAATTTAATGAATTGCATTTTATAGGTTGTGGTTAATAATTGCATCTAAAAGCCAACGCGAGAACTCCTCTGGCTCTCTGCTGCGTAACTCTGGGTTGGTTTGCAAAAGAATCTGTCTATTCCCTCTACTCATTAAAGTGTCATATATCATGCAAGGCCATAGCTAGGAATTCTGGGATCCTTGAAAGGATATTGCTCTGGGCCCCGTTTAATTAATTCATACACCCTGCTAAGATTTTTATGGTCCCTCTCCAGCTGTGGGCCCCTAATATTATCCCCACCTTTCACCCGGCGCTATTTGCATTGGCTTTTTCCCAGATACAATCTTTAATTTCAATTAGGGAAATATGGAGCATTTTGAATGTGTGTGTAATAAAAAACAAAATAATGAAAAGTAAAATGGAAATGCCTAAAAATATATAAAACCGTTTTTACACTTCCAGTGTGTGCTTCTGTTTCTCTGGAGCACGGCTCAGGAAATACAGCACAGACAATATCATTTAACTACTGTGTCATCACACAATTTGCATAAAGTTTTGGACATTTAAAATGGTGTAACCTGTGATGGAAAGAGCGTCCAGCGTCGTGCACTTGAACATCTCTTGGACTGAAAACAAAGAAGTGCAGGACAGCCTGAGGGCGGCTCAATGAAGAGGAGCACCTTTGTTGTAGCAGTGCTTCTTCTTCCAAAGGTATAATATGTAGTCTGATCACCAGAAAATGATCCTGGCTGCTCTCTCTATGACCTTTCTACATTTCTTCCACTTAATTCTCTGCGGAGGGGCCCATCAGTGTGACATCACACCTTCCAGGGTGTGGAAAATTCACTACAATCCACACTGCTTCACATTATTGCAGAAACACAAGTCCTAAGATGGACTGTAGCACAGGCACACATCCACGCAGAATCTGGATCCATTCAACTCTTTGTTTTCGTTTGTGTGTTGAAAACCTGATATGTGTGTGTGTGTGTGTGTGTGTAAGTATATGACTTCTGTGGATGCATCCAGTTGTGTCCCAAATGCTTGAGGAATAAGATTCACATTTTAAACCTGTTGCATATTGTATTTGCACATCACATAGTAACCAATTAGAAAACAACAGTTGTGTTTTGCTCATTTATGCAGCACAAATATTGCTTTTTTCAACATGGCATTACCTTTAACGTGCAGAACTAATGTTCCCCTTTTCCAGCGTGCATATACATCCTGACAATGTGCAGCCCAAGTGTAACGTTTTACATTATTTGCAGCTTAAAGGGCAGGTTCACACATTTTAAACCCACCGTCAGGTGCCCATATGAACACTGCAACATGTCATTATCCCCTTCTTAAAGCCTCCTTGCAATGTAAGTGACAGTTTCAGCCATGTAAGTTAGTAAAATAAGATATATTTGCAGTGGAATTGTTGTAAAGTTAACAAAGATAGTGGAGATATGAACGACTTGGCAGCAGGTGAAGTGAAGCTCGGTTCCCTTTGTGGAAGCTCTTAAATGTTAGATCGTCACATAAACTATTTCTTGTTGCCCAAACGCTTCCATGTTCAACACAACTCGCCCCTGCTTCAGTTTACATGTGATTTATTCGCCTACAGTTTCCATTTTCATGAATTAATCCACCTTTATTTTAATATATATGTTCATCTGTGAGATATGAAGATGTTGAGCAAAGAGAAGGGGAAGAGGAGGAGTGCTCCTAAGCTTTTGTTCACCGACAGTAAATAGACACTGCCTTGCCAAGTCCCTCTCTTTATTATTTGCTTTGCCCCCGTCAGGCCCTTTGTTGTTTCATAATGCAGCTGCACAATGCCACGACACCAGTCACAAATGCATCACTAGCCCCTAGTGGGAGTATTGTTATGTAAATGCTTATTAATGAACCTCCCTGTGAACCGGTGCACTGCCACTGGTGTCGGACATGTGGAGACGTATCGAGGCATCCTTTTCTTTAAATGCTGCTTTATCCATATAAAGAGATTTATTTACGATAAGTCTTTAACATTCACACAGAGAAACATTTCCCAAACTTTCTAGAACATTTTTTAATACACCGGTTAAACTCAAAATGACAAATATTCATTCTAATCAGTTCACATATTAAATGCACTACATTTGGTTTCGACGTTTTTAATTTCATTTTGTTTTTACTCGCTGTCCTCTGCTTTTAGGCGCAGCTCTGGTCATGCTAAATTCTGAAGTAATTAACGCACACAGAATGGTTTTTAACACAATTACTTTGTCATATCTGAATAATACAGCGGACTGGATTTGTGTGAACGGCTAAGAACAGGTAAATAAAACCTTTGATTTCATTTCAGCTTGAGTGTTTCTTAACAAAAGAGACAGAGCTAAAGAAAGACAAGGGATATCAAAATGGAAATGTCTCCGGCTGTTTAATTGGATGGCCACTTTTACTTAACTTATCTTTGCAGCCTAACTCATTCAGTGGAAGTGACCATTTCCAATTAGAGAAAAAGAATTTCCTCTCGGCTGGAAAGGATGTCTTTCACCGCGGTGTGTAGTCATGATGGAGTGATGGCGGCGTAAACAAACACGACGCTCGGCGGTGTCCTCTCTTAACCCCGCTCCTGTCTGTCCGACGTGTTTGTGAACACACCTTCGCAGATTTTATAAGACACATATGTCATTCAGAATCACACTTATGTGGGGAAAGAAAAGTCCAATAACACAAGACATATGCTTATTTATAGCTCGGGAAAATTATTCTGGCACAAACAGCCACCCTGGAGATCACCTCTAAGTAAGTCAATATGACATGAATCATGATGAACGACATTTTAAATGGCACACCGTTACAATTTTAACAATATTGCAAGAGTTAAGAACAAATGATTTCATCCTGTATGGCCTCGGAATAATGGAAAAGGCTCGTACATTATTGCCCATTTTCTTTTCTTCGGCGAAGCTATAGAGACTGACATTAATCCCAACTGTCTGTAAAATTGAAGCAATAAAAACCACAAGCAGTGGCATCAAATTTCGCCGTGGCAATGCTCCTCAGAAATATAGATCCAGAGACAAACAGTGATGTAGTTGATTGTTTCAGTAAAGATTCCTGGACTCTCTGCATTCCCTTTGTTGTACATGAGAGAGACATTACGCCAATAGTGGAATATGACCTCATTTGCTGCAAAGAGGAAATTTAATTAACAGAGCAAACAGTGTCTGCCAATATGCCTCCGCAGAGACGGCAGAGGATAAGAAATACCTTTCACAAGAACCTGCAATACTGTGGTAAGACTGGACCAACAGTTGGACACAAGGCACTAACCCTCCGTGAGGCTTTTAATTCACAGCGTTCAAACAGCTTCATGGAGCTCAATGAAAAGGTGCCCTCTACATACCATAACGTATGCACAGAAGCTCATAAGATCACGAAAGCTGCATGGAGGAAGTTTGCATAGCGAGAGCCAACGGTGTCCTTCTGTGCTTCAGCGGCAGAGTAAAAACTCTAATATCATCGCTAAGATTATCCGCCTTTTTTCTCTTAACTTGTAAAACTGCTCACTTGACTTTATCGCTGTTCTTCTTTGCTGCTTTTGTTTTGCCAAAATAAACTGAAAAGTCTCAGAGGAGCTAAGTGTGTATTTTCTTTAATCCAATATAGTTCATCTAGTGGCAGAAATGACTGTATTATACATAGTAATGATAGCTGTGTTCACACTTCACATTGGTACTGTGGCTGAAGAAGATACACATGCATACACGTGTAAAGTACAGACAGGGGACTGAACAGATTTAAACGTTTGAGGGAAATAAAAAGCTAAACTGTTTCTGCTTGAGTGTTTCTTAAAGGTGCAATCACCCTAAAAAGCAGAGACGGGAGCAGAGAAGAACTCACATATAGGAATCTCTCATGAAAAACTGTTGAAAACATTGTGTTCATGTGGGATCTGATCACTTATAGTGAGAAGAAGCTGTACCGGTGCAGTGCCTGTCAGGAGCGGGCCCAATGCTCGGCCTGTGGTTTTGCAAGTCCTGTCTTCCACTACAGCCGTCAAATTCAACACTGCACATCTTTGCGATACACCCGCCGAGTGTGAAGTAGATCGGATGAACAGTTCTCGTGATATGCGAAGGACATATGCACGTGAAGACTGAGACTCCCTAATTTATAGTTTTGTGAATATGGTTCTGCTCAGTTGAACAAACAAAAGTCTCATGCTTCATGATTAACGCAAGCCTAACCCTAACATTAACCCTAACCCTAACCCTAACCCTAACCCTAACCCAAACTTTACGTACATATATGTGGCTAAAGAACCCCCAGGAAAAGTATTGGCTAATTGGCTCAGCACATTAAAGTAAACTGAACATATAGCGGTATATATATATATATATATATATATATATATATATATATATATATATATATATATGTATATGGAACGAGGCCATTTGATTGAATTAATTCCTCTTTGAGCTTTGCTAATGACTGTAGGAGCTGTCTTGTTCTTTCGCTGCCTTTAGAAGGTGCTAACGTGCGCTATCTCTCAACCTGTGTGAAAACAACACCTTCACGTAGATAGAGGTGGTGCTCTATTACCCATGTAGCCCATTCATGGTTATCATTATTGTTCCTCTTTGTGCTCTGCCTGAGACTTAGAATACTTGCAGAGAGCTTCGCTGAGTCGCTGCTACTCTGATGGTTGAGTGGACTGATTTGTTTGCGCTGGGAATTGCCATGTGCTATCAAGAAGGAGCAACATACGCCTGGACTGCATGGACCAGGAGCACATCATCTCCTGTCAGAATAAAAGAACAATAGACAGACACTAAATGTCACTGTATCTAGATTTTTTCTTCTTATTCTTAATCTTTAATGCAACAGCATAATTGGTTTCTGTGATATTAAATTCATAGCTAAAGTGAGCAGCATCCAAACTTCAGTAAACAATTTTAAGCCTAATTTGGTATGAGACATGACTGGCCCAGTGGCAGTGTGCAACTCCAATTATGATAAGGATTAAGCACATGCAATCAAAAGATAGAACAAGATAATGTGCAAAGATACATTTGGCAAGCAAGCAATTAATTTGAGAAGCATGACACCCTGCCTGCAAAAGATGAGGCAGAAGATGATGTTTCAACACTTCAGTATTATTAATGGCAATGACTGATTTCTCCCTGTTCCTGTGAATTGGCTGCAGTTTTCACAGGAAATGCAGTGTGTGTGATTTGGAGGAGCCAGAAGGCGCTGTCAGGGAGTCCACTGCGTTCAGTGGTCGCTGTCTGCAACTGCTGTCTGTGCCTCGTGAACCCAGGAGGCTGGAAATGACCGAGTTCACGAGTTGATTAATGAGTGTGCTGCCACCAGTTGTCAAAATCCGACACTGATTATGAAGCTTCAAGTTTTTTTCTTTTTAGTTAGCGAGAAATAAATACTGTATCCTTTGATGAATCAATTTAGTGCAGGAAATGAAGTATGTGTCGTGCACACTGCTCGCGAACACACATTTAAGGGAATATGTGCTGCTTAGACTCAAAAGCGAATGGATCAGGAGGTTCTGCAGAAGCGTCTGATGTGCACGGATGGACCTCTGATCTTGACAGGCTTGATGTGACTCCCAGAGAAAATATAATGACAGATACTCACTTTGCAGGAGAAATGGTTTCAGAGTGGTGGCAGTGGTGATAACATATGTTGAATCTGTTTAGCTGCTCACTGTCCAACTGTTAGCCGAGATGATGAGATTAATTAGGAGGGGGATGGCTGCTGGGGGAGAGATGAAGCTGTCATTATACACTAGGTGTTGAGTAATGATGACTGCCTTGTCTTTATGCTCGGTGAGACCGACTCCGCCGCGCTTTTAACTCTGACCCAATTAATACCCCAGGTAAACAGGCTCCTGCCGCGGTCGCAGGCTCATTCCTCGGGAGATTACCGGAGAAATGAAGCTGTACATCGTATCTGTGCGTCGTGGTTGGAAAGTCAACTTGACAGAACGTGGAGCACTTGATAAACAGTCTATCTAGGGCACACACTGTATAGCAAGTCTCTCAGGGGGGGGAGAGACAAAACCCAAGACATTACAGAGAAACCCAAAGCAAATTATCCTGACATGGATGAAACAATAGCAAATTGGACAAATGATATAATTTGAGTCACATAGGCCCCTGCAGAGTCTGGTTGTTTCTTGCACTCGGAGGGATTTAGAAACAAGAATAGCGTTTGATGGTAAAGGTCAGGAAACAAAGGTGGCTTTCCTGCACGCTTTCCATAGCAGAAAGAAACACCCCCAACACCAAATGTATTCATTATTGTTTTCCGCTTTCGTAATGTGCCTCATGCGAGAGGAACACTTGCTGTCGTTACTCACGAGCGTTTCCTTTGGTCTTTGCTCAAAATACAGAGAGATTTGAGGGATTGTGAAAGGTGCCAAACGGGAGGCAGGGTTGTCTCTTTTTCTCCACACGATGAATCACTTCTGACACCGAAGCACCGCTCTTCGCCAACGCTGCCGATATCTTTACTGTCATGCAGCTTTATAAATACACGCTGAAAGAAAAATCAATTTACGGTGCACCTTCTGATTCCAAACACGTTACAACCCCACTTGTCCGGCTAATTAGACTTGATTAACCATGAGGGAATCAAGGGATGTAAATGTGACTTTCCACTTAAAAATCAATTACAATTTTCTTTTTTCTTTTTGAGTCAGAGGAACAAATGTGTTAAATAAGTTCAAGGGAACAAGGGTCTCTATGGGATTTAAAATTCCTCAACTGGTGTACACATGTCTCCTCTGTAAGGAGGCGGTAGGTTGGGGAAATCTAAGTCTAGACTGAGTGTGCACTTTTCAGCAGGAGGGAGCCACAGCGAGCCATTAATCACCCGCCACTGACACTGAAAACCTTCTGCCCCTCATAAGGGCAAAATAACCTCTAACAATGAGAGGAACTAAGTGGTCAGAGACAATGGTGGTAGTTTATGTTCCTCTCATGAGCAGCCCAGTCAGCCTCAGACGATGGAGCTGCCATTCGACGCAGCTCCCTGACTGTATGCAGCAGCAGCAGCAGGGAGGGACATTACATGGTCGTCCTCGCTGAAGCGGCCTGCAGATTCAAAGTGCAGAGTGGAACGCGCGTCGTCCCTCACAATGACACTGACCCTCGCTAGAATCATTACATGCACATTTGGGGCTGGAAAAGGAGAAACGAGCAACAAGGAAAACTGCTGAGTTTAATGGCACGAAACAGTTTAAAACATGAAACTTCAGTTGGAGTCAGGAGGAAACATGATACCAGTACTTTTACTTTTACTTTTGATCTATTGCCCACAAGCCCATACGACATGGGCAGAATACTCAGATCATTTACTTACTTATTGTACATTTCGGACTCACTTGCATGAGATGAGCTTGTGTTGTAGTGAATGCATGTGTTTGTGAAGCAGTGAGCATCTGACTGCATACAGGAGACGTACTCTGCACCAGCTGTGTGCACGTTCGGATGTTTCAATGTAGTTTAGCTGTCGTTAAACTCGGCCCCCGCTTTTGATTCTTCAATCCCCGTGGAGACAACCTTTTCTTCGTAAATTCAAGGTAACACGTGGTAAGTCATTAGTATACAAATGGTAAACACATTAAGCAAATTGCCGTTGAACGCTGTGCAGCATTTAGCAGCTAAAGAGCAGCTACGGCTCCGAGGTTCGTCCTGCTCTCCGCACGTGATCCAGATGTTACGACGAGCACCTCGCACAGTGACTCTCAGCCATTGGTGTGCGAGTGCTTCTGAATGGGAGGCAACTTGTGAAAAAGCACTTTAGATGAGAGACTCAGAGAGTGCTAGAGACTAACAACAGAGTTTAAAAGAGAGTTAGCATCTGCTAATAACTAAGCTAAATAAGCTAGTGCATGCTCCATCTGAGTATTACACGTTGCATTTGTTTCGTAAGATCTTAATATGTTCAGTAACTAACTACAGCTTTCATAAATGGAAGAAATGTACAATATTGTGGCAGAGACACTCCCCGGACTAGAGGTCAGACACCGCTCTCATGTCTGTTCACTACATATGAAGTACCAGCTGCTGGTTAGCTTAGCTTAGTGGAAACTGGGAGAACCCGCTGAAACAAAGCAGATATAATGTGTTTATCGTGAGCCGAGGTTCTTCTAAGCCAATTGTGTAATCTTTAAAGGCCCCGGCGTGAAAGCGGTGTTGATCTTCTCATCAACTCGCCACCAGGAAGCGAACAAGCGCATTTCCAAAACTGTCAAACTATTCCTTTTCGTACAGCACTCGGGGAAATGTACTTTGTTACGTTCGATCATTGCAGATAGAAGTGACACTTATTTCTCCTTTTAATCATCACACTACACTGTCAAAGACTGTGAGACACTATGAAAGCACGTTTTATTCTCGTCTGACAACAGAAGTGAATGATATTGAATTTCCTCACCCTCGTATTCATCATTTCCCTCAACATTTAAGTCTGTATTAGCGAGCGCGTACAGCTGTCACCGCAAAACAAAAAAGCTGAGTTTGTTCTACTCCATAAATTGTGTTGTCAGTATCATCATCCTGCACCTCTTCACTGACAATAAACGTGGACACACACACACACACACACACACACACACACACACACACACACACACACACACACACACACACACACACACACACACACACATTTGACAGAGTAAGACACCAGGATGATTTTCATGGAAGATGTTGTCGTACAGAGCAAAGCTTATTTGATTATAAATCCTCAAACACACACTTGTATGTATCAAGTTGATTCATTCTTTGCCAGCTGGAAAGCGGTAACGCATTTAAATATTTGGTCGTGTTCAGTGTTTCCCACATATAATAGGAATATCCTGTGAATGACTGTAGTAGTCGTGTGTTTTAAGGCCTGAGAAATGGGACCCTCAGCTGTACTAACACACATTTGCATCCCGGATCTCATGAAGGCCTGAAGCTGATTGATTAATAGAGACAGAGCATGCCAAGCCATATCAGGGCCCCTGCTCAGGTTAAGTGGTGCTAAGATTGTTTTATATAGTCTATGATTAGAGGATAAGGAAGGAGAGTTTGATCTTGCAGACTTGCTGACCTCCTAATCACAGGGGGGTCTTTCCATCTAACCTGCCCCAACAACTTCAATCAGACACACTCTTGTGAGTTTGAAACGGGCAGCAGTGACAGGGGAGGGAGACTTACAGTTTCAGATCAGATAATAATCATAGGAATACATATAAATATATGTATTTTAAACATCTGCATTATGTTATTTACATTGCAAGCTGTTAGCTAGCTGATTTAGGGTCTGAATGAAGGTTTTCACGGCCGATTTTCCAAAGTTTGCAGAGAAGATTAGCATTTACAGCCGTTTTTGTAGTGTTCTGATGTTTAGGACTCAAACCTCTTGTCGTATTGACCTTTTTGAAGTCATCACAACTCAGCTATCTGGACACATCTGAATGCTTTTTCACATTTGCCCTTATATGCATTCCTTAAATATAAACATTATGCTGAGCATTTATCGTGTTGGGCTCATTTCTACCTTTATTTTAGCCCATTTTTGATTTTTTTGTTATATAAATTGCTGCAAAAGACATACAAGCGGCCTCTAAGACCTTTGCAATCAGTCTGCAAGGAGTAATTATGTGATTGTATTACTCTGGAATACACACTTTGTGAGCAGCTAAGTGATTTTAAAACCTAAAAATAGTGTTTTCAGCGCAAGAATTTAGGTAAAATAGTATTTACATGGGAGAGTTGATTAGGAAATACAAAAGGTTTTAAGGTTTTTCTATAATTTGCCCAGTGCCAAAACTCTCCGGAGTGCAACATAATTATCTACATCATCAAAAGCAATTATGGATGCATAAATTGAATGCATGTCTACATCCCCATTGTCCCTTGCATATTTGTCCCTTGCACAGATAACACAGCATTAACATTACAATGGAGGGGGAATAATGGAGTTGCCCAGCTGGGGTTAAAGGGACATGACAATAAGTGTGACAAGCCTCAGTCAGATGCTGGGAACAAAAAAAAAACAAAAAAAGAACAACAACTTTTCATCCCATTCAAATGTGGGCGTGTGGAGTCAAATGAATCACAGACACCGTGGCCTCAGGGAGCCTGAACATAAACTTAACACCAGCGTAAATATACTCCGTTCCTAAAAGAGAACGTCAACATTTGAATGCACAGTTTTGCACATTTCGACAGCCGTAAGCCATAATAGTAAAAGCTTTAGTTGTTTATTTGAGAGCAACGCTACTGAAGTTTTTGATGACTTCTCGCTGCAGGCTGATTGCTCTTATTGTACCAGAGGTTGCTTCGGACAAAAGAGAGAGAAGGTTAATATATGAAACAATAATAATGAGCTCCGGCTGAAGTGATTTTGTATTACTTTATGAATAGGCCACGAGGAAAACCCTCGGCTAGCTTGCGTTTCTGTAAGAGCGGCGACTCCTGCTCACTTTTGATTTACGTTCTGCCAATGCAGATTTTGAAGACATGCAAATACAGATTTAATGTTTGCGTTACAACCTTAATGCGTATGCATCATGTTGGACGCCATGCAATGACATATGTTGACATAAAAAATAGAAGAAAGGATATACACGTTGAAGATATTATGACTATGAAAGAGGAAATAGTGTCGTCGATCTAACTCAAAGCAAAACGTAGCCACAGTGGTGCCAGGTGAAAATGTGATCGAACATGTGACGTCGGTAGATTCTAGAATAACTAATGTGTCAGTACATGGAGGGGCAGCACAGGTCAGTGAGACAGGCTCATTTGTCATTCGCCATGAGAAGCACAAACATCAATCTTAAGTCTGTTTGCATGAAACACAATCTGCAGTTATTTTTGCACGGCGGGGACGGAAATATGCCAAGCACACGACTGTTTGCAAATAAATGAACAGCATATTCAATATGTTGATAACAGCGACGAAGGAACACTAACTGTTTGCTGTTAAATAGAATTATTTTTAAGCCTCTTGAGACTCGTAGAAATGATTTTTCTCGTCTTTTATCAGAGGACTGGATTCCTTCACGGACCCTTGAAAGGAAGAGACTGTTTTCAGACTTCCTGCTTCAGTGACTTCCAGTCAACTGTCTAATTATTTGTCAGTAAAGAAAACTTCAGGCTGAACGTTGGTTCTTTACCTTTTCCCGTCGCGAGGTCTGCGCAGATAACACGATCAATTTAGCAAAGTTTAATATTTGAGCTTGTCATTCAGAATATTTGTCAGACAGAGAAGAACATGATAGCTTGTCAAACATCGATCTAACACCCTCATCCTCAACAGGAAGTGATGAACGTCTCCAAATGCTTGATCCAAATTATTACCACAGTCTGCTGCGGTGACTCATTTTGGGCCTCGCAGTCAGCACGCCGGGCCCTCCTCTCGTCAGCAGGAGACACTCTGAGAATCCCTGGCAGCTCATATATCAAGGGACATCCTCACAGCGGTACTCCTCTTCCCTTTTCAATGCACAGGGTAAGTATTTTAATTAGTTGGCTAATTGTCTAAGTAATTGGAAGACAACTTAGCTCAAAGAGTAATCAATCTCTACAGGGCTGTGTTCTATCACATCAGAGGATCTGTAATTAACACTGCAAACCATGGGATGGTCTTTGACTGAGCTCGATAGCGTGGGGGCGTATGATCACAGATAACGCCGAGGTTGAGGAGACGGATCTGCGAGGCCTCCAATGAGCACGGAGAGGTGTTATCATTCAGACAGCAACCGGAGTCAGACCCAAACACTTTAAAGGCGTTTATACTCTGTGATGCAAGAGTTACTGTCGGTAAACAACAGACAGATAACACCGCTGGTTATTAAATACTGTGTGTGTGTGTGTGTGTGTGTGTGTGTGTGTGTGTGTCTGACACACATTTGAGAAGCTTTTATTCTTTTAAATTCTGGAAAACAGTGTTTTATTGTCAATAAAGAAAATATTCAATATGAATGCTGCGAAGCTGCAATCTTTAAATGTGCATTCTCCACTTAAATTTCCCAAAAGAATATCTGTTAGCGGGATTTTGACAACAGAATTGGCAATTCATTAAATGTTTTCATATACCGAGTATCAATTTCACTTTGCAGCAAAGCTCACGCCAGGCATTAAAAAAATTACACATTTGGGATGAACAAGACTAATCATGTCTCAGATTCATCCATTTGAGGCCCCTTAATTTCCCCATTGTAGAAAACAAGACGTATAATGAACAATTATACATAAAGTCAATTTCAGTGTTGTGCAGAAGACTTAATTAAAATTACTAATGAAAAAAGGGACTGCTTACAGTGAGGAAGTTTACTCATCAATTTTAAAATGAGTGAATGCTTTGTCTTCATGGACTGTAATGAAAATGACCTAAATGGCAACATACTCCATTTTTTTGTTTACAAACAATCATTATGAATAGAATTAGTAACCACGAGCCCATCTTGTTATTCATTCTGAGAAGAATTTGACATAATTGGCCAGATTGTGTGAGGAAACAGCAGCTAAACATCAACACTATTACATTATTCTGGGACGACGTATCATATTATCAATTAACAAATGTATTCAAAATGCAGAAATGAATGTCATACTTGTGGCAGCAGCCTAAAATGGATAATTATGATGAAACATCCAGAGGAGAGCAGTCACTGGAAGATATTCCCTGAAGTGATCCCCTCCCCCTCCGGCCCTGCGCTCCCCGCCGCAAGGCACAATCCGCAGCGTGGCACTGACAGATTGACAAATAAGGTTAATAAGTACTTTCCACCCCTCCTAAAGGCTAATCAAATATTAATCCTTGAGGTGTGGTCAGCAGAAGAAGAAAAAAACAACAACAAACAATCGGTAGAGGGGAATTGATCGAATTGATTCTCTCTCGTAATGCTCAGGGTGGAAATAGAAGAAGAAGAGATGAAGAGGGTGTTGAGTTGGAACTGTAGGAATTCAGTTCAGGCTGCGAATGGACAAATATTTGGTTTTAAGCGCTTTAAGCAATTTCAATTTTTAATCCATCGCCACATTCTAGTGGCTCGCTGGGTGCAGGAAACATCACATGCTCACCCGGCCCCTCTCTCCACACACACACACACACACACACACACACACACACACACCCCAAAAAAACAATAGTTTTCTTTATGTCGTTCTCCACCGGGAGCTGTAAACCTCTTAACAGAAACGCAATGAAAGGTGTCTTTCGAATCTAAATTGTCAGCAAAAACATGACAACATAAAAACAAATAGACATATGAATGTGATCTTTATATAAAAAATTAAAAAACGGGACCCTTAAAAAACATACGATTGGTGACAAATTTGAATTTTAACACAAATCTCTTTCACCCCCCCCCCCCAACAGTTTCCACTAATCGGAAGCCTTGGGACATCTCCGGGCCGAGTGGACCAAGTGAGAGCAGCCACACACTCGTGGACTGATAGGGCAAAATTGGATCCAGTGAGAATGCAAAGAAGCTTATCAAGCAACACTTCCAGGCAGTGCTCTCTGCAAGAGCATATGTCAACATCATTTATTAGATGTGGCCAGGGACTAAATTATGTATGATCACAAAACGGGGGGGGGGGGGAAAGGGATCACACGCAGCAGGTGGATAGAATAATATTTGGAGAGAATATGAAATTATTAATAGAGGCCCTTAAGGGAGAATATTTGTTAACATTAACCCAGAGTCATTTGTAATGCTTGGAGTCTGTGATTAATCATATTGGACATTTCAAAAAATCATAAAGAGTTAAGTGAATGTTTTATTTGCTCCCGTTTTCAGAAGAGCAATCCATATTATTACTGTCACATACTGTATACTTCCAAAATATTAATGTGCGCAGACACAACAAGACACTCAAATCAAACATTTTCCAAATTGCATCCAGTAAATCGTGTTTCAGAAAGTGGATTTAAAAAAAAAAAAAAACATGTTTACTGTATTTCCGTCACTCCAGCCAAACATATACTAAGTAGCTTTAATATTGCCAGATGAGCAATCTCTCAAGCAAAATACTCTTCAGAGATACTATGTAATTGACTCCACATCTAACAGTATGGAACAAATCCCACTAGCAGAGGGAGTTGACAAATTGCATTAAAAACACTCAATTGGGCCAGGATTGGATAGAAGCTCATGTTCCTCCTTATCCCATTAAACATGAAACAGTTTAATCTCTAAAACTTGCTGACATACGAGGAAAACGCTTAAGCGTGCCGCCTGTATTTGATTTGTAGTACAACAAGACGGCCTCTGAACTAAATGCGCGCTTCTGTGTGTGCGTACAACATGCAGACGACACTTTACTCTTGCGACACGGAAATAGCATTATTTTAATCAACGTCAATTACAACATCGTTTAATAGCAGAGTAACAGCGAAAGCCGTTGACGTGCATATCATTTGTTTCAGCCGGGCAATATTAAAGAGACTCAAACTGTCAAATCATCCAAGTTTTCTTCTTCAATAGCTTACCCGATTTGAACATGTTCCGCTTCTTTTCATGACATGTAAACAGGTTTTGACATGGGTCTAGTTAAATGTGTAATACATGCTGAAAAAAAGGAAAGGGAAATGCCTGTGCAAACCTGTCAACACACAGTACCTGCTTTAAATCTGTTCCCCGTTTCAGGCAATCTGTGGGAACCAGGCCTGTGGAGTCTAATCCTGTTTTCATCCGTACCCCCCCCCCCCCCCCAACACCCCAACACCCCCCTCATCTGTATCACACTTTCAATTCCACTTGCTGGCGCCTTTGTGTGATTTTCATTTGATCTCGCTTTTAAAATTCCAAATCTATTCAAGCTTTTTTTAAGTTGGATTCACGCTGTTGCCGTGAAGCCATATTTATGTTCTAGATTTGGAATTGCAAATCAAGAGTGTGTGATTTAGGGGGAATGGAAGTCCAAAATTCCCCCGGCATCACCTTTTATGATTCTGTAGGTTTAAAATGTTAACAAGGGTGTTTTAGCAAGCTGATTTGTGCAGTATCAGCCTGTCTCCGGCTGTGTGTGGCCGACAATACACACGGTAAACTTACTCTTATTTACTGAGGAAGTCTGTGGGACAGAAGCGTCACACGTCCACGGTGCTCTGCAGCCCATAACAAGCTAACTCTTATTGGCAGTGCTCTATTTTAGCAGTGCACCAAACAATACATCTTATTTCAACTTTTATTTAGCTTTGCACAGCTTCTCCACTTTGTATCGTAGAACAGAAACATGCATTCTTTTAGGTAAACAATTCTTATTAATTCTGGTAAAATGTGCATTGTGGTGCATTATTATGCATGCTTCCATTTGTCGGTGTACTTTTGTCATTTTTCCAGTATGAACGTGCCTGAGCTCTGCAGTTGTGACACAGGACAAGTGTTAGTACACAACATGATGCATCATAGATCCTGCAACACACATGAACATATGGTTGGGAGTCATCACTGCACTAATATTCCTGATTAATCGCACACAATCTGTAGAAGTAGCAGAACTGAGTGACAGCAGTGAAACAATAACAGCAAGAAAACATAACAACAGCACCGGCTTGCAGCACGCACTTTGGATCGAAAAACAAACTTTGGATATATTGAATAATTTCTTATGAGCATTTTATGCAAATACATTTAATATAGTTGCAGATTCTCCTCTGCTCTGCAAAGAAATGGTTACTCCTGCACTCGGATATGACTCTAAAGAGCACATCATAGAGAAACGGCATTTCGGCCGATTCATATTCTTGAATCGCGTACGTTAACATTCAAAAAAGATACACTTGGATGTTTTTTTAAATGTCAAGGTATAATAAACAACTATATATATATGTTCCAGCTCAACAGTACGCAGCGTATCTCAAGCATGAGCTTCACTAAGTATATGTGAGCCTTAGATGATCGCTCTTGAAGTCTTGTTTGTTGTTGGAATAAGTTATAACTGATAATCGTATTATGAGGAAACAGTATATCTGCGTATCACAGAATATTACTGCCCTGCTTGATGCCCAGTGACAGATTAAGGTGAGCATTATGAACTCAGCTATAACAAACCCCACTTCCTGTGATTATCTGACACAAGATGCTGACAGACGCTCACTGTTGACATTTCTGTTGATATTGGCAGTGAAAAGGACAGCGACGGCAGGGACTTACACCGCTTACAGGACTTACACGGTTGTATTTTCCTCTTTGTCGGCCTGTGTTGTAGGACTTAGCATATCATCAGCCGCTGAATGAGCCGTGGTACTGACCTGACGTGACAGACCGGGATCATACATCGGGGCTGTTTCCTCTCTGTCATCACAGTTGTGTGGTCAGGTCAGACACCTGGAACAGCTGAAACATCACAAATGCAAAATGTAAAAGCCCCATTGTAGAGCAGCATGTCAAAAAGTAGTACGTGTAATGGATAGAGGGTCACAGTGTCGCTGGGGTTTTTTAACGTTGCGGTGTGATACTAACCTGATTGGTTTCTGTTAGAAGTTATTATTAGAATAACAAAGACCCTACTTACCATAAAATAACAGGTGAGGTTAATGGCAAATGATTTGTTGCATTAAATCCACCGTTTTTGCATCTCCCTCACTTTTCTTTGCCCTAATGGATTTTATTTGACTGAATATTCTCTGAAAGCATACATAATTCTGTGTGAAAGCAAATCTATTTTACATGAACACAAAGCATTATTAAAAGCACAACTTAAGAGTCTATGAATTAATAATTTTGTATTACTGAACATGAAAAATGCACAATTAAACACCCTCCTGTGTGATTTAATATTATGTTATACTTTGAAACAAATCTCTAGTTGTATATATCTTCTTACACAGTCCTTGCAAACATGAGGCATTCGCTACAACTTCGTGTGGTAGCAAAACAAAATGCTTTTTAAGTCAAATCTACGTCAATAAAAGCATTAATATTTGAGTTATTGTAACCCCATCACATCTCCAGAGGCCTTTGGTAAATGCTGGAGTCCCACAATAACTTCAGACTAATTACAGCTAATTACACCCATCAGTAACATCATACATTGAGGTTTACACTGAAAGGATGAAGCTGGCAGAAAGCCTCAGTATAGCTGGGCATTGTGGTTTACACAAACATCGGTAAATAGCTCATAAGTTGGGAACTATTTTTAGCTGCAGATTTGATGCGCTAGTGAATCTTTACAGCAGGAGGTCTGTGCATGTGGGATTGAGTCAAAATAAACTACAGTGCCCATGTTCATCGTTAAACAGGAGCATGTTAGTGAAACAATGTGGCTCACTGACGTGTTTTTAATAGTTCTTGGACGGCTATGGAGGAGTAAGCTTTATCAGATGCGTTCACAGATGGTTTTGATCGTAGGGATTAGTTGACAATAAGAAAAATATAAATGATCCTCATTCTTTAATTCCCTTCCAGTTCCAACACCAATAACACTTCAACAGCCCAGTCTTTGATAACTCAAGCAGTTGGGTATTGCTGCTTGCTCATCGCTCGCTGACACCAGGGAGTTCGGTGGTAACGTTATTATATCCATCAGCAAAAAGTGAACTGCAGTCAAAGACCTGCTGCGGACGACATGCTCGATTCAGTCAGCAGAGCCGTGAAGCTCCGCTCTCGCTGCGACACAAAGAGCTGTTTGCTAAAGTTTATCAATATTCGCATATCCAAAAGGCACCAAATTACACCCGACAGGTATGAAGTAGATCGGATGAACGTTCTTGAAATATGCGAAGGATGTACCAACATACATATATATAGTTAGATACTGTACTTTTATTTATTTTTTTCATAAAAAACATCGTCATGGGAGGACCGTGTAGAAGAGGCCCACTATCTTTATAACATACTATACTATGACATTTTTTATACTTTTTAACACATTTTTTATACTTTTTAGGACATTTTTTATACTTTTTAGGACATTTTTATGACATTATACTACGACTTTTTATAACTTTTTAATTACATAATATACTATTCTCATACTATTATAAGACTTCTTTATGATTTTATGATACTATAACATGAATTTTTACTTCCTTTGTTATAACATATCATTCTTATCACATTTTAATGACATACTATGCTGACGACATGATATACTCTGACTTCTTGACCTGCACGGAGCCCTGTTTGCTTGTTCGTTCAAAGTGTATTCAAATTGCACCAAATTTGACAACACGTTCCCTTGGGTCCCCGGCAATACACCTGCCAAGTATGAAGTAGATCGGTTGAACGGTTATTGAGATATGGCAGTTTCTTTAATCTTAATCATGCGATGCATTTCGCATATATAAAAGCCCTGCAGAGATACGATATCATTAACAAACACTTTAATGCAGGTGTTATATTCAGTATATTTTCAGTGTAGGTTGTCACACAGCTTCCCCTACCTGAAGCACATACAGTAATGGCCGTGGCACAGGCTTTTCCCATGACATTTGGAGGTTAATTTGCACTAGTTTCATGGTCATTTATCGATGGAGGGATCTGAAATTAGCATTCTCCACGCTTTTTATTGACAGAAGTGTTTAATAACCCATCAAATCAAGCAGGATGGTCAGCCAGGAAGTGCTTCTCTGTAGAGAGAATATGCTCCATTCAAACTGCACATGGTTTTTAGTTCATAACGGACTCGTGATGCTGAAACCCAGAAGTTTCTGTGCATTAATTTTTAGTAAATGATGCCAAGCATTGTGACAGATTTATGCCAGGGAAGCTTTGTGGTAAATATTCTGTAGGGAGTGATGCCTGGTGTTGGGCTAATGTGTGTGGAGGGATTTGCAGATGATGAACCTGCATGAGCTGCGTTGATCCAGATGGACCTGGTCAGTGTAGTGGAGACAGATGAGGGAAGAGGAAGGAGAGATTTCTCGTTCTCGCCACAGGTTTCCCTTTATTTTGACATATTTACAGCCTCGCTCAATCTGTTATATCTTTCTTTTTTTCACCATACGCGTGTTCTCCCCTGCACACTGATTTACAGGGTTTCTCCTCACTTCCTTTCACATCCCTATTCCCCAACTTTGTCACATCGCTTTGAGCATGAGTGGCTGAGTGGCTGCAGAGTAAGTATTATAGGCTCTGGAACAATGTGCCATGTTCACAACGCATTTTGAGAGAACTTATTCCTCAGACAAAGTGCTTGTATTAGCTGTTAAAGCAGATGAAAAATCATGTGCATTTTTGTCTAGGAAATTAGTTCAAGCTCATAAAATACATTGCACATATTTTTTTGTGATCTCCTTTATAATTCCCAGCTTCCTCCTCCAGCCTTATCTTCCTCTAACCACTGTTGTGTATAATTTCACATCCACAGATTCACACGGCATGTCACCAACTCAGAGTGAAATATACTTATGTTCAAAGGAGTCCTAATGTGGAGTGATGGCTGGGCCTACAGTAGCCTCAGAACCGTTGACACACAGCTGTCTTGCAAATCCACTCATAAAAATGAAAGAAACACACTCTCTTTTGAGACTTTTTTGAGTAGTAAATTGCTTCAGCTTTCAAAGCGAGTGTAGTTAGATTCTCCCACTATTGAGCAAACCATTAAAGTCCAACGGAGAAATGCAGTCAGAGCCACAACTAGCAGCTCTAATAACACGGAGCAATTCTTTCAGATGATATGTGTGACCAAATGCAAATAAATAAACAAATCTGACTTCTAACGTATAGTTAGTGGACGAGGTTAATCCTGCAGGTTAATAAATACAATGCATTCCCCTTTTAATAGCATGCATGGCCTTGTCAGAGTTCCTTTATCTACAGGCTTTGTCTGTGAGGCTATTATATAATTATATCATCGCATTTGTCATTTGCGTTCACCCTTGGGGTGAAGAACAAATTAAAGCACTGAGTATGTTAGCTTTATAAGCAGAATGTCCGCAACACAAACCATAACAAAAGTTCATATTTCCTGTGTAATGAATGTTACATTATTTATACTATGAATTATGGATGAACTTGTGCAGACCTGCGCAGCCCTGAATGGGATGGCTTGTAATCAATCCTTGTCTGATGGACCTCTCCAACAAACAGTTATTAGTGGTTACTCTGTCTCAATTCTTCCTGGAAACACCTAACTAACCGGTGCAGAGCAATAATATGAGTTATTATTACCTGCAGTCAAGATATAAATTATACTTATCGCCACGGAAAATTAATTTCCAGTAAAGCAGAGATGAAGCAGTTCACTGATTCAGCGACATTGAAGTGAACAGTTGATACTTCCCCCCGAAATACTAAAGAGAATACACATTAAATGACAGCATTCTTTGAATTAATACACTTTGTAACTTCACAGGCTTTGGCATAAGCACTGAGAGAGAGGAAGGAAACATTATTCATGCTGTTTTTCATCCTAACTCTACTTTATTAGCTTATTTGATTCCCCATTCTCCTCATAGTTGATTCAATACATTTCCTATTTGCATAAAACTGTCCGGTAAGATTATCTTCACTTATTCGATCTATCCTAAGAGTCACCTTGTTCAGGATCTTATATGAATAATGAGATTTTAAATTGGAAGACACTCACACAGAGAATGAGGCATTTACAGTTAATTCATCTCATTGAGTTACATTGCTTAGAGGTATTGAAGGGTTTAGATTTTCATTCAAGCATCATATTTAACAGTGTCTGCTTCCCCCCACTTTACTGCCATTGAAATTTAAATGGCCTGAGCCTGACAGATCCAATACTGCGGCCCACTGTTGCTATTTTTCCTCCGAGCAAATATATTGTCAAAATCTGTATATTCAGAGAATGAGAAGGCAGAAAAGAGGGATGACTCGGAGCCCCCTTTTTTTTTTTATATAAACCCCATTCTTTATTTGCCTATTTATAGAAAATGATAAACATCTACATGTTGCAGGAGTGATTTCAGATCTCAAGGATTAGCTTCCACAAATGACTTCAAAAAAAAGAAGTGTATTAGTCAGTGTTTTATGTAACAAAACTAATTTGTACAATAGCATCATATACTTTTTTCTTTCTGTCACACATGCTTACACATTCACAGTGATTTGACAGAGAGAAAAAGACAGAATGAGAGAGTGGGAAAGAGAGAGGGGGGGGGGGGGGAGTGGGTTAATTGGCTTTTTATGACTCCAATTAAATAACATTATGCATATACTGGCTTAACGGCTTATATGTGGCCTCCATTAACAATGTCCTCTTGATTGGTTCTTGGGCTTAAGGTCTCCTCCAAGTCGGGCAGCGCTTGTCATAGTGTTTAAACCCATATGTGGAGAGAAAGCTTGTGACAGTATGAGATTTTATATGTGTGTGTGAATAATTTAAGAGGAAAACTAGAAATCTTGAAAAGATCGCTGACCTTTTCTATACGGACACAACCTGCAACACAACCGCCTAAAACGTTATCTGTCGGAGATGACAATTGAATAAAATAAATCTCATCATTAAGGCCTCAGTGCGTTATCTTGAAAGCAAAAGGGAGAGAAAGAAAACAAGCATGTGCCTGTCCTGAAGCAGAGCTCCTAAGGTGTTAACTAATCTCTGGTGGCCAGTCTATGCACTACCTCCTCTAATTGCTCCCTGTATTTCAGTCTGGTGTGAGAGCAGCCATTGTAGCGAGCGCCCAGTCAGCCCCCAGAGGTCTCACACCTTCATTATCACTCTTTATTGCAGAACCTTATACGGGCACTCGGCACCAAACAGCCTGCCCGTTAAAAATAAAGCCTTCTCCTCTCCTCTCCTTTTGGTGGTTTCAGTTTTAATTACTAACACAGAGCCAAAGCCAGAGTACTCAACAGGCCTGGCGTTTTTTGTTCACTAATTAAAGCACGGATGGAGTTTATTGAAGGGACCCTGACTCTGCTCTCTCATCTATTATTAAGAGGGCAGGACAAATCATTTTCAAATTTATATGCTGAAACCTGTCCAGGGACGGGCACAAGGCGGTAAAGGTTGGGGGAAGGTGGGGTGAAATGATGCTGAACACAAGGGAAGGTGGTTGAGATGCTGTATGTGTGGAGGGTGGAGGATATCCTGAAGAAGAAGGGTAAATACAGGAAACTGTTATATAACGCATCACAAAGGAAGGAGGTGCAGTAGATAAACGCTAACTGCTGTACCTGTGCAGCGTTCCTGTGATGCAGCACATCTTAACTCTGATCATTACGGGATGAGAGTCGGGTAAACCTGCATCAGTGTTGGAAAAGATAACGCCATTGATTGGAGGACCCCCTCTGTGTGCTCTGTGTAAACAGTGGGCATAAATACCAAAACAGCAGGGTGGTAATGTGAGAGCACAATGTCCAGCCAGATTGATCTTAGTGATTCACTAACCCCCCCCCCCCCACCACCACCCCTCCGTCTTACATTCTTAATTGCCTAAACAGCCGCGACCCTGACAGCTGCACAGGTACCTCACTGAAGGAACAAAAAGACAAACCTGTGACTGCAGAGATGGGAAGGGGCAGGACAGCTGGCAGCAACACATCCAGCAGAGCAGAGACCGTTGAAATGAGTCTTTATGTACTTTCATGTCATGCAAAGACTCTAAATCGGACGATTGTGCAGATTTCGATCAAAAGTATGTTAAAAGTCAGATATGAAAAGGCAAAATGAAGTCCAGGATTGTTTATTTTCACCAGGAGTAATCATGCATTGATTGATTTGTGTGCATATGGCCTCTGCGTGAACAGTTGTGGGACGACCACTGGGGTTTTGGGAGTTTTAAAGAAAACTAAAAAGATGGTTATAGATGCAAACATTTCTAATACAACCAAGATTTCCTCGAGTTATTTTGAAAATCCAATAATCCACAAGTGGAAATGAGTGAATTTAAAAACTCGACTCTCATGCTGTCAAACTAATACAAATAAATTCTTTCTCAAACTGCAGCTTTACATTAAATTGGTCTGTGACAGTCGCAGTATGTGAAGCTGAAACACACAACTGGGAGCAAGTCCACATAGAAAATTAGCAACATACAATTAGAGAAGGAAAATCTTCATATGTGGTTTCTAACCTTTATACGATGAGGTAGAGTGAATTGAAAAGGAGAAATAATTAATTTAGCCGGGTGAAGAGCAAGAGAATCTTTCCTTTGCCTAACAAGCAGCTCGCATCCTCAGGGCAATTAGTCACTGTCATATGAGGGCAAATGTAGAACCCTTTGCATGCTTGTTAAGTAAAAACTTACACAGAGGTCACTGACATGTAAGAGAACTGCAGTGTAACCACTGAGCTATAGAAGATTTTCAGAGTAAAATAAGCCAGACAGAACTCTACCTTTACAGTAACTCTGTGTGTGTTTTAAATTGAATCGAACTTTATATATGAAATACATGCAAATTAGTGATTCTACTGCACGACACAATTTGACGCTTTCACTAATGTGCACCTTGTATCAAACAATATAACACATTAAAAGTTGTTTTTAATCACTATCTGCGTTATATGTGGCTTTGTTCACTTCATAATAAGGAGTTTTACATTATTTACAAGACATTTAGCGTAAAGTAACTGCTAAAATGCTGTTTTATATTATGTTTTCATTCAGTGTTTGTGTCGGATTTCACAGATTTTCACTCAACCTTTGACATATTTCCATTTAGACGATTTGTCCTCACCCAGTTAACACACAAAAGATCCTCCATGTACAGCAAACTGAAGAATAAAGGGAATTTCACAGCCGTTTAATGTGGGATTGTTTAATTTCACCATTTCTATGCATTATAAATGTACATTTCTTTCAGGGTGGATTTTTCCAATACATACAGGGAGGGATATATAGGTCAGAGACCCCAGTGCCTTATCAGTAATTCGCCATTGCCTGGTTATTAAGGACAGCTTAGGTGGAGAGGGCTGGAGTACCAGGAGGGGTTAAGGTGAATTGATTGCCTGTGGACATGTTAAACATGACCCTGTCAGGCCTCACTCCACTCCTAAAATGCACCAACCTGTGCACCTCACTCCAAGTAATCAGCTGTAGAGGCTTTAATAAAATTCAGAAAGCCCCGAGAACTTCCCCCGAGGGACTGTACCAAGTTGGAAATAATCGAAACCCGCGGCAAGAGACATTTGCACTGTGTTACCGTAGGAAGCATAACAAAATGCCTGGTGCTCTGAACCCTTAAAAAATGTTTTCAGACGGGGAAAAAAGTTGTGGTTTATGAGCGTGATGGAAGCACATAGGTTGTTGTTCACTGTTAAACAGATTGGAAAGTAATCACCAAAGTGTCTGTTCCTCTGCTGACTGGGTTCAGATGCAGCAGCTTGCAGCAGAGGGGCAGTGGCAGGGTAATTACGGGGTAACTTGGGCTCAATCTGTCTGTGGACACCCTCCCTCTTGGAAGGGGGTGTTTCCCTTGATTAGCCCGACTCAGGGTGAAGCCCCCTCTGCAAACGGCAGATTGAAGTTCATCACAGGGGTCTCAGCTGCCAGTATGTCGCAATGAATTGCTTGCTGTAAGAAGGTGTTGACAGGAGCAGCTGGACATCAGAGAGTGATGAAAAGAAAGGGAAATTCATGGAGAACCCAGACAGAATGGTCCACTGGGGAAAAGACAGAGAATTGGTCATCTGCTGGTGGGGAGCAGAACTGCAGACATTGTATTGTGGCCTCAGGGTGTGTGTGTGTGTGTGTGTGTGCACAAGTTATTTTTGTTTATGTGTGGCCTTCATTGTGGAGAAAGCCTGCGTTTGAGAGTTAAGAACACAGAAGTGTATGAAGTTCAGTCACGCTGATTGATTGGATCACTGCAGCCTCTGGCAAGTACTCAAGTGATAAACGCCCTAAAATAGATATTTAAGTCAAACGATAATGTCAACCATTCAAAAAATTATGATACGCCTGCAGCATGTTGATAAAATGACAATAACGGTGAGACTACATCATAAATGTTTTTATTTTCTTTATGCCATCTCTTGGCAGGCAGCGCACATTCACGCTGAAAAGCTTTGAATGTGTCGCTGTTTAAGACACAGATCACATCAAACCTTGTTTAGCATTCAAATTATAAATAATGACATTGGACAGGCCTTCAGGGTGGCTGACAGCGATTGTAGGACATTACACACACACACGTATCCATTGTCTCAATATGTGTCCATTGTCAAGTGCTGCTCCTTAGCTCAGCGATGGTGACTAATGTTAGTGAAAATGAGAAATGTGTGTGTGTGTTTTGATGAATAGAGATGGTGCCCTAAGGTGAGGACAGAGTATATTGGTGTGATTCTACCATTCACTATATTAATGAACTGCCTAAAGGTGCAAATTAGGTTTTAATGGGTGTTACTTTACTAGCTTGCTTCTACCTCACACAAAGCGCTCTCACTCAATGTTCCTCCTGCACCTTTTTACGAAAGGAAGAAGAAAAAAAAAAGCAATTACAATTTGCAGCCATTTCAATATTGCCAAAATAAAATACAAACATTAGCAGGTGAACTTCGCAAAAAAAATCATTTTGTTATGACACTGTTCTGACTCTTCTCCCTGCACACTTGAAACGCCTAAACTCATACTGTCAAATGTTGTCTTCCACCAGCTTACTCTGAACAAAGTGAACCATTTTGCATGCCTGCGTGTTTGAACCCTCCATGCTGTATAATTTAACGCTCTTTATTTTTGCAGCAGGAGAATTTGGAAAGAGGAAATGCTACATTTCAAAGAAATAGGTAGAAGAGAAAAATAGAGAAGTTTAGGGGGGAGAACAAACGCTTTTTAAGTCAGCGGTTTGAGAGAGCAGCTTTCTGCCTAACATGGTCTCTTAGCATACTTGACACCAGCCACTACTTAATTAGCCGCCATCATCTCTGAGCCCCGGAGAAAGAGGGACAGGCTAATGATTAATGATAAAAAAAATGTCTGGAAAAAAAAGAAACCCTTTGACAAAACACAACATGTCACCCTGCGTCCTCCACAGACGTGAACTGGAGCTGTGATTTACCCTCCTTGAAGTCGTCAAAGATTATTTATGCTCACAAACCTGATTAAGCTCAGATTTGTTTCTGCTTTTCCAAACACAGATGGGAATGTTAGAACATTGTGTGCTTTAGTAAATGACTGGCTGTTTCCCCCCCATAATCAGTCAGTGATAAGGTTTTTGACACGCATAATGGCTGACAGTGCAAAGTCTACAGGGAAATCTGAAGACTCATGTTTCTGTCTGTTTGTAATGGTCAGGTTGTATTGCATTTTTCATGCTTTAACTCCTCTGCTGGATCTCTGAGCATACTTCAAAATCAATTGCTTTATTGATCTATAACTAATTAGGGGAAGATAAATGGTTTAACTAAACAAATACAGGCTCCATAACAAGCCGATACAGTGCAAGACGTATTAATGGAGTTCTGCATAATGTGAGGCTATTCTTCTGGATTAGACTTTAACAAGAAGTGATGTTACTCTACAGATACCTGACGCCAGAACAAACACAAAAGCATTTATATATTTGTTCAGCTTACAGTGAAAATAAAGATGTATTATCTCCACAGCAAGGTATATTGTACGCTAACGCAAGTGTAGCAACCAGATCCCATGGTATAAAAAAAAAAAGCTAAACACCTCTCGGGTGTGACTCGTGTTGTTTGCAGTCACCAGCGATCAAAGGCTAATTAGTTTCAGCTGACACGGGGTATGACCCTCAGGTCAAAGATCAGGACGGATGTTGATGATGGTGGAGAAGCAGGGGAGAGCCCAGGGATCTGAATCCTCATTAAGCAGAAATTGTTGCTCTAACATCAAATCCCAGACTAAAGTTAAAGCTGAACACATTTCCTCTTCTAATCACTTGTATTACACTTTAAACGGATCTGTTGGTGCGAGCAGCTCGTCCCCTCGGTGCGTGTGTTTTAGGAGAAAAGGCAGAAATAGAAAGAGATCAGATTCCATAAAGCTGTTTTTAAAAAAGCCACACAAATATACACTTGATATCATACAGAGGTGCCGGCGTGGTTCACGGACAGACTCATAACCATGGGCTCCCTCTACAGGCCGCCCGGCACCTCCAACAGCAGGCAGCTCAGTCTCTCGCTGACAACATGCGCGCTCGCAATGCTTCATTTGTCATAGCAGATGTTCAAAACTATTTTCCCTGGAAGCCTAAAATCTGAAGAAGTAAATTAATATCCCCTCCCCTCCCGTTCTAAGTCCCTCAGACTCAGTTCATAGCCTGCACTAAGTGCCCTTGTTGACTCAATTGGATTAGCACTAATATGTAAACACAGGAGGTAAGAGGAGTAATCCTCTAATGAGAGGAGAAAAAGTGAAATAAATAAGTTGAAATGCCATGCATTGCCTTAAACTGAGGTATCTGTCAGGTAAGCTGGAGACGTGTAGATTGAAAGTAGGTATTAAACATGGACCAGGGGATATTCTGAGTCAAGCAGTTGTGACCATTCAGTGACAGCGTAATTACTCGTTTGTAACTTAGTTGGATAATAGGAATACAGCCTCTAGGGGATAAGACAAAGACTTGTTAATTATTAAAGCTTACATCAGCCAGGCACTAGAGAGTTGCAATTATTAATGTTGTTGTTCTTGTTTGTGCTTAAACACTACCTCTGCTGTTAATATGCTCATTAACCAAAATGAGTGATTTTATTACTCTTGATTTGTTTTGGGGTTTGTTAAACGTATCAGGGCTCAGCTGTCGTCGCGTGCTGAGGGAGGAACACTTGTGGACGTGTGACGAGAGAAATCTCAGATTAATTATGGAGAATATAATATATATATATATATATATACACGTTAGGAATAATTATAAAAATCACAATTGGGAAGATGAACTTTTTGCTCTTCTATTAGAAAAGAGTTTAATCACGCAGATACTCCACATTGTCACTTATCCTACTGCAAAGAATCCCTCGCAATTTAAACATAATATTGCATCGCACTCAAAATTAAACAAGTTGCGTTTAATTAAGAAAACGTTGTCGCCCACGTCGTCCCCGTGCCATCTGAAGTCGTCAGTGGAATGCTGCTTTAACAGACGCCGTCCTGTAAATTAAAAAAATCGCTTTATTCATTTTGTGCATTGATAATTTGAACTCAAAATGTGGATGAGAAGTACGATTACAAAAAATTTCATTTAGCTATAAAACTAAAATGCAATAATCTGGCATAATACACATTAAAAGCACATTCGTCTCGTGGTATCGAGCTGTTTCTTTCTTCTCAGCAGCTCCACGACTGTTTTGTAAAACTCTTACCAATAAATGCTCCACTTACATCCTGCCAATAGTGATTTCAGGTGTCCACCCTGTTGTTGCCGCTCATGAAGACTCTCTAATTGGACCTGTCTGTTGATCGAGGAAAGGAAAAAAGGGATCTAAACACTCGATGTCACTTATAGTACAGCTGTAAGTCTGAGCGATAGATAATGTGCGGCTGTGACATATTATAATAAATAATAATGAGTTCAACTAAACGTTAGATGTGTACGTCTACAGCAATAATTAGCTTTGCTTTAAGTTAGATTACTTTATAGCTGGTGTCCATTGTTTCTTTATTTATTTAACACTTACAGATGTAACTGCTGTGACTCCTTTTTTTTCCAATTTGGGAAACAAATAAATAAACATATTCTTTAAAAACACACAAACAAGAAGAAAAATGTTAAAGTAAACAAGCAATTATATTTGTTCACCCTCCATTGTGAGCTCAAACCATATGCAGCCTTAAAGGGTGTTCCTCTTCCTAATGGGTCCCGCGGGGACGAAGGGGTTAATTGATGCAGATGTTGATCGCTTTTACACACGATGCAGGGAGCATCTCCCCGGTGGCTCCTATTAGAGGCAGTTTTAATGAAGTGCTAAACAGAAGGCTTTCCTACAGTGTGGCCTGTCCTCAGGAATACTCAGCAAAGAAAGCACTTCACAGGGAAACAAGGTCCCCTATTGATCCCCGTGCCAAATAACTGAATCCTTTCCCAATCAATGCTTATTTCTCAACTTATGGAACCTAATAGAAGACGAGGTGAGAGAAAGTCAATCAGGGAGGCGATGCTGTGTATTGCTTTAGGGCGCATGCATGAGTGTGTGGTTGTCATGTGGAGAACAAACTGTTTTTAACCTCTTGATGGGAATGAGGCTAAAACATTGGGCTGCAGTTTAAAGGGTTAATTCTGAGGCTGGGTATGAATTAAGAAATGGTTAATTGTTAAGATTATTTGATTATGCTTTGAGGTAATTGTAATTGACACTACAGGGAGTACAATGGGCTACGCAAGAAAGAAAGAGATAATAATTACAGTCCATCCCAAAATTCTCAACTTACACAGGAAAAACCCACACAACATAATGTGTACTAGTCAGTGGAGGTTGGTTAAAGTGATGGTAATGTAATGAGGCTTCTCACGCAGCGTTACCAGCCCATAGTCACTAAATTCTGCTCATTAAAATGACAAACCCAAACACAAAGTTACTCAGGCGTGATCTTCAGCTGTGTATGGCATCTGGCCCTGACGCACCTCCGCCCCCAACTCCCTAGAGCATCACAGACAAATACATGCACACACACACACACACACACACACACACATACAAGCGCACACACAGAGTAATCCCAATCAAATTTTAAAACAATCAGCATTCCTTTCATTTCCAATTTAGTCACCTGCCACAGGCTCCTATTAGTGTCCACTATGATACAATATTAGAGGTTTATAAACCACCACGGTGCTTTCCTCCCCTTCAGTCTGAAGGAGTTTCTACATTTTCCCCCCGTCAGCTTCTCCCTTCATCCGTCAGCCTCTTCCATCCTGATTATCAGGAGACACTAATTTCAAAGAGACATCTTAATAGTGATGTCAACGTATTAATTAGAAGTGTTAATGAGCTAAAAGCAACCCAAATTAAATTAATGCAGCACTAGACAGAGAGCGAAATTAGCTTCAATTTCTGTAAATGATTCTGAAGTGTGCACAACATATCAGGCTGTCTGAACATTCCCATCCCCCAAAGCTAATCAAGAGCTACATTGCAATTAGCTGCTTAATTAAAGCAACACTCTGCTCGGAAAATCCGGCACAATTAAGTAATGGCTGTTATAGCATGAAGACAGACTGTATTTTTCTCCGGGAGAAAAAAAAATAGAAAACATATTCTATCCCTAATGGCCTGCAGGGGATTGAGCCAGCCAAGATGTGCCAAGATGGAGAGGTTTCTATCTCACGCTTCAATGGGGATCTTTGCTCCAGCTGGAAGCCTTGTGAATCAATGACAGCAAGGCAGATCAAACTGCCGTGCCCAGGGTTGCGAAGACATCTGAATTGGCACGGATTCGGGTGACTGTGTCCTAATCACCAGTTCTGTTTTAGCAGCTCAATGGCTTCCAGTTGGACAGAGGAGCTCCAGACTATTGACACTTTGCACATATTTCAGCAGTGGACCTGTTACTGATCCCTGTGGCTGTGGACAATGTTGTCCGTCAGTCCCTGCTGGTGTGGCTGGAATTCACCAGCACGGAGAGATAAACAGTCTCAGAGCCAGAAAGAGTGTCTGTGGCTTTATATTTACATTTGATCATCACATATAACCAAGATTAGCAATGTAAATGAAAGTTTTCTTTATAATGGAGACAAAAGATTGATCTAGCAAGAGGAGCGTCTGTAAGGTCATTGGAATTGTTCTTATCTTGTATTAAATTGGGAATATACATTTCAGAAGCTCTAAGAAGGCAGGAGGTATCATTAAACCAAATGTGAGTATCTCCTCCATTTCCTTTATTATTATTATTATTATTATTATTATTATTATCATGCACACTAGTGCTGTCACAATACCAGATTTTCACTACACGATTATTGTGGCAAAGAATTCACAAGTCGAATTCATCCTAAACTTTGTGTGTTGTATTGGATCATCTGCACGATATGTGTGTATTATTAGCATTATATCAATATGTCATCTTATAAATATTACAGTTATCTGGTATATTGCGACACCACTCACTTTTTTTGAGTAATCCTTATTTTGGCACTTTGTCAGTGCTTAAAAAATCCAAATCTTATGTCTGACGAACAAAAAAAGCACAACTCTAACTCCATTTTTTTTTTAAAAGTGCATGAACGAGTGGGGAGCTGCGATTAACAGTCGTCTCGTAGGCGGAGTCCGGGGACTGTGGTGTAAACGGTCTCCTTCAGCAGGTGTAGGCCACAGCAGAGCATATGCCGTCAGGTAACCAGGCTGGTTTGCTCTACAGAGACTCCACTGTGATCGTTTCCCTGGGCCTGCTTCTGCTGGGAACCAGTGTCACTCACAAACACCATCTGCTGCCACAAAACACATCCGCCTGTTTAAAGCATTTACCAGCGGGTCAAGGAGTGGTGCCTGGTGGAGAAAACAAAAGGGAGAAGGGGCTTTGCACCGCTTCTATAGCTGCTCGCTTCTTCTTAAGGAATCAGCCATGTTAACATAAAACGGTAAAAGCACCAGGCACCAGAGATGGCTCAGATCCCACAGTGCTCCAGGATACTTTTCCTTTTGCTGAAGAGAGGGGGGGGGGGGGGAGACACCTGAAGTGTTTGACGCTAAATTAGCTTTTCAAAGACAATAATTAGACTTCTCCCCCTAAAGGTAAATTACCTGCTAACCAACTGAACTGTGTTCTAATTATAGGATCCTGCCTCTGAGCCATCGCCAGAGATCCTTGTTCCTAGCAGGAAGATGTAAAACACATTTTTAAAAAAAGAAAAGAAATACACGTTGAAGTGGTAAAGCCTACAGAGTGGAAACATGCTCTGTAGCACAGCAGAAAGAGCTGACGGATCACTTGCATAACTGCAGTAACCTTTTAAACAAGATGATTTCACACAGCGAGCAGATGGCAGCCATCGTTCCTTATGTGCATTCTGACAGCGGAGGTTGACTGAGCAACACTGGATGGGTGACAACTAGGTACTTATCTGTGCTTTGCATATTTTGCAGTTGATGTCGTGACACTGCAAATTGATTTGTAAGACACACAGTCGGTGAAAGGATATTGAATATTTACACTCGCCGTGTAATAAAAACCTATCGCGTCTGTGATGGGGAGGGTTTGGTTGGCCTTTAGGTCGAGGTAATTTCTCATTGTTCTGAAGGGATGAGTGCTGAGCCTCCCGCAAGGCGGCACTGTGGCTGTGCATCGCTGCGAAGCCACAGCGAAGAAAGGACCACACGTTTGAATTCATCAGCCGTGCTGATAGGCTGCCACTAATTAATATGTAAATGTTACATTGTTTGTTTGCCGCTGTGTCAAACTTTGATGCGAGGAGCTCGGCTTCCAGGTTAACAGAGATTTAGAGGAGATTGAGGGCTGGAGACCTGCCACGTATCCCAACCAGCCGGTGATCTAATATTTTAT
>NC_041362.1:2930701-3015701 GCF_900634415.1 Cottoperca gobio
AACAGCCTGACCACAGAGCTGAAATAAGCTAATTGCTTAATTAGCTGACCCAATTCTTTAAGCTTCTTTTAGCATATTAACAAGAGCTATGTAACAAATAGTTGTGTTTCACAGAGGTGGTGTTTGTTTATGGAATTACAATAATGAGGATCAGACACAAAACATACGGTCAATGGCAGTCCTTTTATGGAATCTCTGCGTGTCGTTTGATTTCTGCAACACTGAGACGCTTTTATTTATGTAAAACTCAAATCAGCCTTTTGTCTTATCCACATGCAAATGTCCTGGTGCTTATTTGTCATTGACATCAATTTGCATGTGTCTGTGTGTGTGTGTGTGTGTGTGTGTGTGTGTACAGTACGTTTTCTTTTTATTAATGGTAAACAATTAAGCTGCTTCGGGGAATAGTTTGACCGCCCTCTCAATATTTCTGGACATTTGAGCAACGAGGGGACAAACGAGAGAAGGGAGGGGGGAGAGAGAGAAATCTTATTAGATTGAATGATGATTGAAATGGATTAATTTACATTTTCTGCATGCATACTTTACATACATGATCTTTGCTCAGCACAGGGAGTTCTGGGCAAAAGAGCACTATTTGTATGAGATGAACTCATCTATATGCTAATTCATTGGCATGTAGACCTGCTTCATTTCTTCCATTCAGGACTGTTTACCTATTAGCTCTTATAGATGCAAAGGGAATTGGAATATTAAAACCAAAAAGCTGAGGAATACAGAGCATTAGCAGTACATCACCTGTTATTATATTTATATTAGGGTGGCATTGCTGCCCTTTGTTTAAGCTGAAGCCACGCCAACTTCCAAGACACTTATGACAAATAAAGTAAGCCAACCCTTTCACTTAAGTGAGACTTGTTGCCCTGGACAAAGACACAGTGGGTTTTCAGAAGTCCTTCAAAGGACCAGAGCAGACGACACCCTGCTGAAAACCTATACGAGCGCTCCTGATTCAGGATCTGACGCTCAAAGAAGCAACACAACTTAGACTGTTTAGCATTTCACAAGTCGAATTCCAGGTTTTTTTTTAGGTGCTAAAATGTTCTTTTGTGCATCAGAGTACGAAACCTGATTGAAACGTTGCTCAGAAACATTAGCATGCCCTTATAAGGAGATGTTTGACAGATCAAGTTACAAGTGATGCCTAAATGCTAATGTAATTTCATATGAACCAGGCTGAAAGAGATGCAATCAGCCATTCCTGATTCAGACTACTGTTGTGTTTAAGAGGATGACAACCCCCTTTCTTATTGTCTATGTAATTCACCAAAATTGCCACTTACAGCCGCTAAGAGCAGGATGTTTCATCTCCAAGCTTCCTCTGGTCTTTGCTACTCATCCCATTTCTACTTCCTCCAAAAGTGCCACCACTTCATTAACCTTGCCAGGCATGAGATAAGGGAGGCAGTGCATCAAAGCCGCCTGCCCACAGAGAGAACAGAGCCCTGCATGTCTCTACTACACAGCAGCCTTCACACACACTGGCAGACACACAGTCCACAAACCATCCAACGTGCAGAAAAGACCTTTTGTGTTGCAAACTGTCATTCAGAATGTATTCCTTTTTCTTGCACGGGACATCATTCTGTTTTAAATATCATTCTAGGGTGAAAACATTTGATTGTTCCAAAGGTTTTAAGGGTGTTTGATTGGAAGACTCTTGATTCAGACCCTGCAGACACTTATTTATGGGCGTCTCATAGCACTCCTGTAAGAGGAGATCAGGTACACGGCGCTCATCACTATGACCTATACACTTAAAACCTCCATAATGAGAAAATTAAAGCATCAAAGCCAACTTCAGCACGATGAGTAATAACTCTCGACTTCCTCAAAGCATGAAAGTAGATGGTAGGAAATGTATTAACTGACTCACAATATTGTTTTACTTGCACCACATACAAATCTCTCTGGTGCATTTAATCCCTCTACCCACAGTTTCTCAGAAAGGAGGATATAAATTATTTTCCTTTGGTGGAAACTGCAAATCCCTGTCTGGATTCTGTTAAAAGGCTTAAAATGTCACTAAATGCCAAGGCTGAGACTCCTGCTAACACGTAGGTCTTTAAGACAAGATGTTAAAGCGTTGAAAGTTACCTGAAATTGATGAGGTTAATATTCTTATCGCAAACCGAGGCTTCTGTGAGAGTGGATATTGAAAATAGCCAGGTAACCCTTCATATTAAAGGCTATCGCGAGGATTAGCAGCATAAACACCAATTACACATTTAATTGTTTATTGACAGTAGTATTTAGAAACCTGACACAGTGCATAAATTAAAAAGGATTGGGATGTAGAAGGGGGAATTTGCCACAGTATAATATCATCACAAGTGTGTATTTCAGTAGTGAAGACAAGGAAATGTTCCCAAAATAACAAGTCAAACTGCTGCATGCTGGGCTGTAAATGAGTAATTTACCATGAATATCCTTCTCTATCCCTTTACGGCCATATGAATATCCAAACCACGTTACACAAGCATGGAAGGGTCCGTCACTGAAATAGAGGACAAAGGGCCACCGAGCAAATAGGTTTTTTTTTTGACACCATCCCTGCGAGTTCCCTGCCAATGTGAGGTAAAATACAGTGCATTAAGTCGACCTCTGAGGCAGCACAGAGGAGGGTAGAGTGAGACATTCTGCTATCTATTAAGACTTGCGTTATGTATATATTGTGTTTTGAAGGAATTTTACTGATCCACAAAACCAGCAGGAAAGGATAAGAGTGAGTCCCTAAGACCATGTGGTAAGCAACTGCAGTGCCGAATCTCAAGCAAGTTGAAAGTTGCTGTGCCGTTAAGGAGAAAGTCTGGCAGAATCCTGCATGCCCGCTGATAACATGGTTGGATTAAGGATGTTTAAGGGAAGTGAAAATTATTCATTTGAGATGGATGAAAGCTGCACTTGTCAAGTCTACCAGTCATGCACTTTATACATTTCATTTCCACTAGCCAGCATGCATAATTTCCCCTCAATGCAAATTTCTACACACCGAAAATTGTGAGCATATTTACCCCGCTCCCTTAACACATTCTCTGACACAGAAAATGGATCATCTCTATTGAACAGGGAACAAAACAATGCAATTTTGTTTGCAGAGGTGTGAGAATCTAATTCTGTGCAGGAAGATAAAGTCACAGGACTCGGTAGAATACAAACAATAGCTTTCATTTCAAATCGCGCCTGAATCCAAAAAGAGACAATGTTTTGTTGCCCTCTGCTCATCACAATGATATGTACGAAAACGACTTTAGCACATGCCCAATTATCCAAACAGACGTCATGTTTGGAGCGTAATTACCGGTTTTAAGTCACAGAAGTCTCGGCCTAAGTGTTGGTTTAGGAGCCTTGTGACTGAGTATATATGTATATATATACACACACACACACACACAGTATATCTGTCTCTCTATACAAATATTATGATCTCTCTGATGAGAATTAAGTCTCCAGCCTGGATGGCCAATAAATTAGAGGCACGCTTCTCGTTTACTCATCAGAGCTAATGAGCCTGATAAAATTACCTCGAGGATCATAATTACAGGCTAGTGGCAGAGACTCTGGCAGGGACTGGAATAAGACGACACACACACACGCACAGAATTTAGATTGTGTTGCAAGTGGCAGCGTACAACAGCTAACCCAAAGCATCACAAAGCACTCACGTCTTATTAGTAGAATAACAGGCTAATATCAACGTGCACACGCAAAGATTATACATTTTCATTCCAGAAGCCTAAAACAATTCGGCTAATGAGACATATAGAAACCTAGAACGTTTGACATCCCCCACATTAAAAACCTTTGATAAAACACACCGGATTAACATAATGCAAAAGGTGCCGAACAATATTACAATTCCCACCTTTCTGTCAGAGTAGTTCAAACTGATTTTTACCACCGTTTCATAAAGATTAAGCACTTCATGGGTAATGGCATATTTTAATGAACGATGGCAGCCTGGACACAAGAGCTCACCTCAGAGGATTCCATTTCATCACACATTCACAGGATGAATTGTTTTACTTATGAATATTAATGTCCCTCTAATTTGAGGCTGTTGTTAATGCTTGTCGCTAGGAGCTTGGCAAATCAGGTCCCATTCCTGTTAAAACCATGTATTAGACACCCCCCTGACACTAAGCCCTCGCCTTTGATTCTTAATTGCAGAAGTGCAAGCATTTGCAGTAGATGGGGCGCAAAGCTTTAATTAACTCCAATATCACACATTCAGTCTCGACTGTCACCCGCATCACGCGTGGCATTTTGTACCAATATCATCCCCAACTCTGCTCAGCTAGAAACACTGTGCTCCAAGTTCATGATCACAATTTCATGCATCTCAAAATGAGGGATGTGTAGTTTGTAAGTAGCTGTAGTATATTGACGGCAGTGAATTATCTTTACGTCGTCCTTATTAAAAAAAATAAATAAAAAAATCCCTTATTAAGAAGCATACATTGATGCAGCTGTGTGATTACCGCTTTAATGCTTTTTAAAAAGGAGTTCGCTGCATTGTTGGTTTCTCATCTTGGCAGTCGTTGAATCAACAGACATGGCTGAAGCTCGTATGGGAAGTGGAGTGATAAAAAGTTCAAGGATGTGTTTAAATAGAAAGATGTGTGCCAAAGCAAGCCGTTAAGTAAATAATTCAACCTCTCATACACACTAATCTTCAAAGGATTTATTGGACTACAGATTTCAAGTTTTAAAAAAAAATAATAATATTATAAATAGGGAGTACAAGTACATTCAGGAACACTTAAAATGCAACGTTACAGTACATTCCTTACAAACACTGCGAATGCCATTTCCACACATGAGCGACTGCACACGACGTTGGAACAGCTCAGGTACGGAGCATTTCTGATGCAGATATTAGTAAAGAGTAATGTTTAATTAAACCCGGTTTGAAGATAAAAAGCTCAATACAACCTATAGTTTATAAGCCTTCCCCGGCCATAAGCTACTGCTCTACCTAATCCTCTTTCACATAACATTATTGCATCAGCACAGCTGAACATTTCTGCAGCATTTATAAAATTAGCAAAGAAATTAACTGTCCGTACTGTGGCAAATTGGATTTCCAAGTTCCTGCCTGGTGATACAGCATACCCAGGCTGCCACCTACAGTACAGAGTGAGAGAGGGAAGTCTGCAACAAGGCAGCTCAACATGTGTGGCTCTGCGTTGTTACACTCCAGACAACATTCAACCGGACAACTTCTCCTGCTAATATCCTTACAGGAAATTTGTTTAGAAACCCATTATTAAATAAAATACTGAAATTATTTCATTTTGGAATCAAAACAGTGGAAGATGCACGTTTATCCTCGTCCCCGTGTGCACGTGGAGCAGCCAGTGTTCCCTGTGTAATGTGTTTTTAACACCCAACATCCAATTTGTTTGACCCAGTGCAAGTCGATTTGCAACAAATTATTATATATTACATACTTCATTCCGATCATTCAATAAATATACAGAATCTTATCATAACAAGGCATTTCTTCTCGAGACGCCTCCTCGACTGAAGTCTAATCAATAAAAGGAGAACGCTCGCAGCTGCCACGTAATTAAACACCATTTTCTTTTGTGAAAAAACTGTGAAAAACAATTGTGAAAAAATAAGGACACCCAATGTGGGAGGGAAAAAAGACTGGATCATAAGCTATTTAGAAATTCAGCAAACAAAGAACCACAAAAAGTGAATATTAAATATAAATATTTTACCTGAACCTTATAATTAGAAATATTTTGAAACAACAAACATGATTTGATCCCCTCTGCGTCCTGATTTAACATCTCTTCATGTGCCTTGTAATAAACTGGAATATAAAAACCTTAAAACATTTAAAAAAGGGTGATAATAATAATACAATACAACAATAAAATAAGTTGCCGTGAGTTCATTGCACTCGTCTTTTACTTCTTCGTCTGAACAGTTTTGAGATGGAGGATTTCCTCTTGTGTTTGGCTTTCTTAACTCCTGTTCAGCAGAACATAGTTTATTAGAAACATTCATTCAAATGAGTAAAAAAAAGCCTCTGGTGCGATACTTACCAAGGTTTTGCATCATTTCATCCAACTGCTGATCCTCCTCCACTTCCCTGAAATGAATCAGAAACTCTAGTTAAGCATTTGGTCTTGTTTGCATATCAAGAGTTTATATATTAGCAGCATCGTCCTGTGGTGTAAAACAGAATGAGAGGACGCATCGTGTTACCTCAGCCTGTCTTCATCCAGACCCTCCACTATTGCATTTCTGCCGTCCACAATCTCCACCAGTCTCTGCATCAACTTCTTCTCCCGCTGCCGCTCCTCTCTGGACTTTAAATGATCTGTGACACCAAGTTGACAGACTGTTAGAAAAAGAAAGAAGTGACAGCGCTGATGTTGACGAGTGAGCTGTTACCTGGCTTCTCCAGCAGCCTGCGAAGTTCCCCCTCCACACCTGGCTGCTGCTGCTCCAGCTCCTGAGTCCTGGCTCTGACATTCAGTAATCATATATACAACAAGGTGAACCGCATTAATAATCACATCTGTTGCAAAAACATGTGTTTGTGCACTTAAAAAGTTTGCATCTTCATTTTCAGAGATGAAGGAAATGTTGGAGAATATTTCATTTTATATAATTAAAGATAAAACAGCTTTAGCACACAGTTAAACACAGACTGCAGTCAGACGCTCTGGAATAGAATCAATTACAAGCAAAGCTGTGAGACGTACGGAACAACTCACATGTACACGAGCTCGGACTCGTTCCTGACGTACATCTGCTTCTTTCGAATCAGGTGGAACCAGTCGACCATCAGCGGGTCCATCAATACGTCTCCGTCGCCCTCTGAGAAACACAACGCTTATTTAACGTTGGGGATATCATTTGCGCTAACGTGTGCATTCATACATGTAATAAACAACTAAGATGTGCGTCGACTTTCTAGGAATCTCTGGGAAAATGTGCATTTAGTAAATTAAATTCTGCAGGAACAAATTAAACAAATATTTAAATATACGTTTGTCTCTGTGCTCTCCTGAATTATTCACATTATATATTCCGGTTGTTTAAAATATAAATAAAAACATGTATTTTAGTTAATCTTCCAATCAAGATTAGTTACACAATAATGCAATTAAGGGAAATAATACATGAGGTGTTTAGATACGTTGACATGCAGCAGGACGGTGACACACATCCTGCGAACATAAAGGGACTGTGGCAGGCAATAATAAACCTGCATCTTTAGTGTCTAACTTTAAATCTGATACTTTAACTTAATGTGAACATTACCGTCATGTGCTGCAGAGCAAAGATATGTTCAACGCTTATGAATTTAATTTAATTTCCTGTACAGTTAACATTATTATTCATCCCTCATGTTGCATCGACGTCCACATGAAAAGCTTCAGTTACACTGCTTTCAATTTATTTTCTAAAATAAGACTGAAATTCTGAAGTTTCTCCACAACAATCATGCAAAACAGAGACTTTACCAGAGATGTGCTCATAAGTTTAATAAGAAATAAGTAATTAAAATAGACTAAATCAATCTTACTCGACTAAGACGACCAATTAACTAAAACTAGTCAATTAGAGCACCAACTATTTTAATTATCGATACCCAAGTTCCTCAAACATGAGGATTTGTTGATTTTCTTTAGTGAAATATAATATTGTTTCATTTCAATGATAATAAGTGTTCTCATGATGTAATCCATAGTAAATACACAGGTCCCAGCCTTCCCATCTGTAATATAATTCCTCATCTAAACCCCAAAACATGATCTTAATATGCACGTTTCTACATGCGGATGTGGAGCAACACCGAGGGAATACATGATGAAGTACACATTTGTCTTCATCACTTATTTAATAACGATTTAGCCAAAATCCAGAAGGGATTAGCTTTGATTTATTTATTTCACCAAAAAGAACAGTGAAACTTTGACAAAGACAAGGATTAATACACACATTTAAAATGTTAAAAGGCTGTTTAAATATTTGGTCCAGCGCGTTATTATGATACGTAACGCTCCACAGCTTTCTGCTTCACCAACTCAGACTGGCATACCCGAGTAGGTGGATCAATAGAACATTTGCCAATCCCAATTAGTGACTAATTCATAAAAAAAACACACACACACCAAATAAGGACAGGGAGCGATGACGAGACAGACTACATAGTGCCATCAAACAAACAAACATGATTTAATTCTGCGTTGGACTCGAGTGCCAGGGTTTAGTTTCTACGACCACAAGTTGAGAAGTAGATGATCTCCTAGGTGGTGTGCAATTGATGTCAAATCCTGGCCAAGCGATTGCATGCTCAGGCTTCCTGGGTGGCGAATAGGGGAAAAAAGTATGCAATCAACCAGAATATATATTACTATACCCAAGTCATGTTGACCTTGAGCAAAGCAATCAGGCCCCCTACTCCCACTACCTCAAAAGAGAAGCAACATCCCTGTGGGCTGTCTGGGCCTCTCACCTCATTTGGCTGCAGAGACAGTAATAGAAATGGCAGGTAAATCCCCACACACACACACACACACACACACACGGCGAGTGAATAGTGTGTGTTCCGTGTGAAGCGACCAGGACACAACTCTGCAGCAGAGATGCTCTCACTGTAGCAGCGGTGGGATTTAGCAGTTTGCACATATACAATGAAATATCAAAAAGCTCGAGTCAAGGTTATTCACTACACGAGAGCGAAGTGGTCGTTGCACCGGCATCTTCTGCCTCCGAATAAGTGAGTTTCAGGGAGAGTTTATTTTCAGAAATCGCACGGCTCGTTTCTGACACGTCGTCATTCAATTTCATGGGAACGTCCAAACAAGGAAAAAAAGGAAGGACGTGGGAGAAATGTGTCGCAGAGGAAGAGGAGTAAAGTACCTTCCTCACAGCTGCGGAGTTTCTTTTCCAGCTCCACACCCTCCTTCTCCAACTGAGCCAAGTTTGTCTCAATATCATCCAGGTCCCTCTCAATCTGCTCCACTGGAATATGATAAGGCTTCACCTGAGATAAAACAAAAGAACGTAAGCGTCTCAGTATAAGTAGAGATCATTTTAATTTGAAAATCCCGACTTTGGACACTTAAACGTAAAGAAGGTCATCCATTTTTTTTACTGGGAATATAATGAAAGCATATTTGTAGAGCTGTTAATTAATCTCTTAAGAGACTTAATGGAGGGAACTTACAGAGGTTGACCTCATTTCAGTCCTGGAGGCGTTGGTGGGTGACAAATACTTTCCCTTTTTAGCACCTAAGAGGTAGATAAAATAGGATTAGATCGTCCTTTCATGGCAGCTTTTCAGAAAAGCATTGTCACATATGACTTCACCTGATTTATTTTCAGAGGAAAATGTCTGCTCATATGATATCAACAAGACGGCTGAGGCCATGTATGTGTAGCTTTTATGATGGCATTTTAAAAATAAATAAAAAACTGGGAACCAACCTGGTGGATTTCTGTGATTGGCTGCGGCAGTCGTTGAAGAGCTAATAGATTCCACAGCTGGTCGTCTGGGTGGGGATTTCACAGTCGAGTGAGTCTCATGTTTAAAAGCTAAAATAAAAGGACATGAAGGTTTACATGCTGTAGATCTGCAGAGAGTTCATTCTGCTAATGCATGTTTCTGTTTTCTGCTAAAAACAAGATGACTTCATCTCATTTAACACTTTCGATTGTGCAGAAATACTTCCAACGACTCTCTTATTGTGACGTACAGAAGAGAACTCACCAAGGTTTTCAGAACCAAGCTGAGGTTTGCAGGGAAACGCTTCCCCAAAGTGTGCTGGATCAAACTGAGCAAAACTAAGTGGAGGTACTGCAGGTGTTGGAGCGGAGGGAGGCCTTGTTGTGCTGCTGGGGACATTAGAGGAAGCCGTGGACATAAATCCAGGCTTATGTTGCTCAGTAAAGGCTTCAGCATCTCTGCAAGAAAGACAAAATAAAAATGAGCATAAAAGCATAAACAATACAGCATTTATCTGACGGATGTAACAAACCTAGAACATGAAGAATGAAAATATAAGAGAGGTCCTCACCTTTTATTTTGAAATTGATTTTTAAAAAAAGGAGGAATCATCAACAGAGATTAGAAATGAGAGATTCTAGTGTTAAGAGTGGGAAAAAGTTCAGGCGCAGCACTCCCTGGGGCTTGTGAGGACGGGGGACAGAGCTAGCTGCCGCACTCTGAGCCAGTCAACATTAAGAGAGATGGAAGAAGCTCGACGCCGCTGCAGTCTGGAGAGTGAATAAGCTGAATGGTCAGGGAGCTTTAAAAGACAGATCTCTTTTTTTTGTCCACCCGTGTGACCTTCCCACTTCCACCTGAGTGAGTTACGTGGCAATATTAAGATGATTGAGGACACTTACTTTAAAGCTAGCTCGAATTTCACAGGTTTGAGCTTCAACTGCCCCCAGACTGGATCTGCAGACAAATGATTTATTTTAGACAGAAATAAAGAATTAAAGCATGACGGCAAAAAGAACGCTCATCACTACTTGACATCTGCTTTGGTAATAAATACTTTGCACTCAAAGTAGTTCAAGTCCCTGTTAACTGATCCTCACCTGCACGTCTGCAGTAAAAGACCAACGCTCCAATATGTGCATGAGACAAACTCTCTGTGAAACGTGAGCTGATCTTGATTTCTAAAACAAGTTGGAATAATGTCCACGGTCAATATGCGGTCCATATTAACAGGCGACATAATTGCTTTCCGTGATAGGGAGGCTTCTATAACAGAGTTGATGACTATTTATATTTTAAAAAGTAATTGTGTTTCTGTCTGAAAAGCTACTTACTGTCAGGATGCTGCACCCATGCATGCACATCCGTCCACAGAGAATGACAGCTCAACTATGAAACTTCATTAAGTGCGAGACAGAAATTAAAATGTCAGGATCCAGCATTGAGCCACCATCATGCTAAATGCACTGGCGGTAAAAAAAGAAAAAAAAAATAGGGCAAAGATGACAAAAGGTCTTTGTTTTCTATGAATGCGTTCGGAGACAGACATAGAAAATGGAGGGCGGGGGGGGGGGGGGAGGTTGGGGTGAATATTGGCTAGATGTCAAATAATGGATCAAGAACAACTGAAATGAATTTAGTTGTGCTTGCCTTTGGCGGTTGTGTGTACAGTTGTTGGCCTTGTGTTGTCTTTGTTGATGGCCTTCAGACATGGCGGTTCCTTATTGTTTGTCTGGCTGGTGGGGGGCTGTCCTGGCCAGTTTCCTGCTGGGCCTTGGCTGCGTTTATCTTTTCTCAAACCGGAGCCGTCAGCTGAACTTGGCTCATCTCCAAACCTGCAGAGAGGAGAAAAGCTCACCATCAGCCTTAATAACAAAAGTCATTACAAAACCATACAGACAGCGGGGGGGGGGGGGGGGGGGGGGGGAGAGAAATATCCAAATAAATAGGGCTGTCACCATGTCACATTTTCACACGGTTATTGTGGGCAAAATAATTCATGATAACGATATTATTGCGATATCTATAAAAGTGGGGTGAGGGAGAGGAAGGCAGGGTGGATGGACCCGGGTTGGACTCACGGGCCTCAGCGGTAAAAAGGTACGTGCTCTATCTGATCAGCTACTCTGTCAAAATTCATCTTTAACTTTATTGTGCATTGTGTCTCTTTTTTTAGCAAATTACTGACACAATAGTGAGCAGAGAGTCTGTAACCACAACACTAACGGATAGTGAAACTCATGAACCACAAGTGCAGCACTCACCGTCTCTCTGCTGAACGGATGGTGAACGGGCGTTTGTTGTTATTGTTGCAGTTTTCCTCTGCCAGCTTCTTTCCGATGGTTGTCCTGGTTCTGTTCTTCTCATCATCCGGACTCAGCGGGACCTTCGGCCTTCCTGAAACATTCGAAGGCTCTGTGGGCTTCCTGTTACCTGTTGAGGCCTCTGAGACTGGTGCTGCAGCCTGGAAGAACCTCTGCCGGGCCGTCTGCGTCCTCTGGGCTGAGGCTGTCCAGGACTGGGTATGTGGAGTAGGACTGACTGGCTTCAGGACAATATTCAGTGGGGCTGACAGCACCGAGGAGGGGCGTGGTGCAGGCTGGTTCTGGCTGGCACCATTTACTCGCCCAGCTGAACTGGCGGGTCTGTTTTTGATCCCGATCTCCGAGGAGGAAGGTTTGCAACCGTTCTGGTGGGCGTTGCAGATGAAAGTGTCTGGATTCTTCCCAGGTTTGTAGTCTCCTGAATGAAGTACGCTGGAGCATTCACTGCATCTGGTAAAAGTTTATTAACATAAGAACAATAAATGCAATAAAACAGTAAGAACGTATCAAAGCATTTAGAGTAAATTCTTACTTGAAACAGCTTCTGTGATAGAGCTTTCCGTCCACAAAGTGCCTCTGCACCAGATGGACATGGCTCTTGCATCCAGCACATTTGCTGTTGAGAGTCCCATTTTTGTTGGCATTTTCTGCCAGAACCACCTTCTGTGAAAGAAAACTAAAGCTGAGGCAATGCACCAACCTAAACCTAACAAGGTATTACACTTCTCTCATTAACATTTACCTAACCCACTGAAAATAAACTGAATCCTGCTTGTTCTTCTTGGTGAAAGAGAACAAAGATGTGTCGTTAAAACATCATTTCAAATGTTCAGCACTGACCTGAACAGCAGCTCTGGCCAACTTGGGGGAGGTCTGAGCAGTGAGAGCGGAAGGTAAACGATTCTCAATGGCGGTTTTAGACACAAAGGTTTTGGCAACCACTGGGAGATTCTTCTTCTCTGATGGCTCCTCCTTGGAGCCCTCTGCTGGCCTTTTTACACCTCCCACTGAGGAGAAGTGAAACACCATCAGTGTCAATCATCACAATAAAGCACAGGAGACAACCAATGCACTTCAGCCTGACACTGAAGAAGAAATACGGAAGAGAAAAGCCCTGAATTGAATTGAAATATGCGTTGTTAGGATATTTAAAGCATATTCTTACTGTCAGGCCGCCCTTTGAAGTAGTTGTAGTACTGGGAGACGTAGGTAAGAATGCTCAGCCTGTCTGGGATCCTTAAAGCCACCATGTCTTCTGCATCCAACAGAGCTGGAATCCCCAACTTCTCCTCTGCAACCTGAAAAGCCTTAAGACACAACGACACAGTTTATCAAACGGCCCTCGACTCATGCCGAGACCACATGTAATGGTAGTGTATGTGAACACATCCATATACAAACATGGTATTCACAGGGCTCAGTGATGTCAGATCCTACAATTACAGCATGTGTGGAAATGTCAGACAATACAATCTACTTTAAATAGACTGGCAGCATTCTGTGGCTCAGGTCTGGAGAGGCCTGCATAATGAACAGCACACTTCCTGTGAGCTTGTAGGATAAGAAAGGGGATGGAGGGAGCAGGAGGGAGCAGGAGAGAGCAGGAGGGAGCAGGAGGGAGCAGGAGAGAGCAGGAGAGAGCAGGAGAGAGCAGGAGAGAGCAGGAGAGAGCAGGAGGGAGCAGGAGGGAGCAGGAGAGAGCAGGAGAGAGCAGGAGGGAGCAGGAGGGAGCAGGAGGGAGCAGGAGAGAGCAGGAGAGAGCAGGAGGGAGCAGGAGGGAGCAGGAGAGAGCAGGAGAGAGCAGGAGAGAGCAGGAGAGAGCAGGAGGGAGCAGGAGGGAGCAGGAGAGAGCAGGAGGGAGCAGGAGGGAGCAGGAGAGAGCAGGAGGGAGCAGGAGAGAGAGGAGAGAGCAGGAGGGAGCAGGAGGGAGCAGGAGGGAGCAGGAGAGATCAGGAGGTAGCAGGAAAGCAGAGGGAGCAGGAGGTGCAGAGAGAGCAGGAGGGGAGGCAGGATATAGCAAGGTAGAGCAGGATGGACAGGAGGAGCAGAGAGAGCAGGAGGGGAGCAGAGAGAGCATGAGAAGCAGGAGAGAGCAGGATGGAGCAGGAGAGAGCAGGAGCGGCAGGAGAGACAGGAGGAGTCAGGAGAGAGCAGGAGGGAAGAAGGAGGGAGCAGAGGAGCAGTATGGACAGGAGGGAGCAGTAAGGGCGCCAGGAGGGAGCAGGAGAGACAGGAGAGCGCAGGAGAGAGCACGAGGGAGCAGGAGGGCAGAGGGAGCAGGAGGGAGCATGGAGGGAGCACAGAGGGAGCATGAGATAGCATAGGTGAGCAAGATGGAACAGGAGATAGCAGAGAGATGCAGAGAGAGCAGATAGCAGGAGAGAGCAGGAGAGAGCAGGAGGGGCAGAGGGAGCATGAGAGAGTAGGAGGGAAGCAGGAGACAGAGGAGCAGGAGGGAGCAGGAGGGAGCAGGATATCGGGGCATTGTTTAGGATCAGCCTGGACATGCTCATTAAATCGGAAGCAAAGCCTTACTGAATACCAAATCTGCTCATATAAGAAGACGAGCACGAAAGATAAAGAATGTGAGGATCTGTTTTGCTGGTTATCCTACGAACTCACACAAGGCACCACCTGTAAGAAACCTGACACTATTCATGAAATATAGAAGGGTGTGAATAACATTCACAGTCTCGTGTTTCGGTACAGGGAGCATCTTCAACAGTTCAGAACTAAAAACATGATTAAAAACACACTTTTCTGGAGCCACAGATCTGGTTTAAAGTTCTTCTTGCCTAACATTCAAGAATTATACAACAACTGTGGCTTCAAGTGAGCTGTCATCATGAGGATTGAGTGGCAGAGGATAGCGAGCCTCATTCAAAATGAATAACGTAGAGAGCCTCTCCCCTGAGCTCAAGTTTGTTGCTGACACAGCCAGGATCATCCAAGACAACAATGAAGTCGCTCAGAGTGCATACTGTAGCACTCTGCAGGGCCTGCGACCCTCAGGAGGAAGCTGGTAAAATGGAGACTGAATAATGGAGAAGACGGCCCCCAATGGTACTGCTCAGGTCATGTGGGGGTTAACAAAAATAAATGAGGTCAAGTGGACAGAGGCAGAGTAAAGATTCAGAAACTTTACGTTTGATAGGGGTCTAAAAGTGAGAGAGAGATGGAGACCATGCTTCTCTGTTAAAAGGTTGAAACAGCTAAATATTTAAACATCTGATGCATAAATGTGGAGAACTAATCCTGTGTGTGTGTGTGTGTGTGTGTGTGTGTGTGTGTGTGTGTGTGTGTGTGTGTGTGTGTGGACAGGCCATAAGGGGTTAATGAAGTGGATGTTTTATTCTACATCAGATCTTGCAGCTCAAGTGTGAACTCTGTCCCACTCGATGCAACAAAAGGTTTAACAACTTGACATCTCACCAGTCTGTTGTTCTCAAACACATCCTCCTCCCTGAGTGAGTCATAGTCTCTGGGAAAACAGAAATACAATGGAAGCACAGAGAAGTCAGACATGCTGTTTAACATTCATCTAACTTGAACTCGGAGGACTTCACATATAAATATAAAATATATTAAAGAGACTTTTTACACATGAGTTTCATTGGAAATAACATTTCTAACAGCAGAGCTGACGCTTCTTACTAAACTACAGAATATATAAATGGATTACAAAAAGAACTAGAAATAAAATCACTTTTAGGTCAATACTGAGCACCAAAGAAGACTATTTCCCTTACTTTTTAACCACTTTTCCAAAGTTAAATACTCACATCAGGTCCGGTCTGTACTTGTGTAAAAGCGCACAGAAAGCCAATCCGTTCCTGAAAGAGGTCGTCATGTTGGTGATGGCCACATCTCGATACCCATCACACTGCAGCCTACACCACTGCTCCAAAGCCTTGATGGCAGCCATGCTCCCAGCGCGACACACTGTGAACTCAGTGCAACCTGTGTGTGCAACAGGCTGCGGCTTCAGTGTGGAGGAGTCGGGAGGGAGGAGGGAAGAGAGACGCAAAACAAAGTGTGTCCGTTCGGGGTTTGACCGTGAACTGCGGCGCTGCAGCTGCGTCCTGTTTGCTTCTCTTACCTGAATGACAGCGGCGCGAGCTGCTGCTGCTGCTGCTGCTACTGTGCGTTACTCTGCGCGTGACACTAATTGACCCCGACTGCTGATTCGTCACTAATAAGAGTTGACTACAGCTCAGACAGTAAAGTAAACAGCTCCTCTGGTGCTCATAACTCATGCACCTTTGCAAACTGAACGAGGTCCGAACATTATTAACATATTATTGCAGTGTCCTTATTTAGTTGTCTGGTGATACACAAATGTGTTTATATTTTTCTTATTTGAGAAAATAAAGACAGATTTAGATGATTTATTGTTTTTGCTTCTGGTCCTTTCAGCTAATGTTGTTTATTTCTTATTAAATCCAAGTTGCAGTATCCACATGGTGTGTGTATAAGATTACATCTGATGAGGCAGAGACTGATTTGATAGAAGACAGCTGACTAATGAGACATTGTATTGTTTTGTGACAAAGGAAGTTGCTCCCTTGTTTATATTATATGTAAAAGGTCTATTGGAATCTCATCTTAGTATAAAAACTATATTTTTTAATTGAATGCTTCCCAAAATGAATCTTTTTGGGGTCCCAGTAAAGCAGGAAAATGCTTTAGGATTTCTGAAGTAATTAAACAGCAGACTTGTTATCTCAGCCAGCATATCGGGGTCAGTGTGCGCTATGAGAACCAAGAACACAATCTATGACATACATTTTCTTTCCCCCTCAGTCATCTTTGTGTGGGCCCTAATTGGGGACTAATTGAGGCCAACTATTGTCATATAAGGATTCTGCCCTAATTAGCCCAAACTATGGTGTCCCACCATATTTTAGGGAAAACTTGTAACTTGATTTCCCAGCAACTTTCATTATACTCGTAAAGTTTGTTAGATGCGGGGAAGTGTGAAGAGTCTTTCCACCTAAACAGGAAACAAAGTAACTCTTAACAATATCTCAATGTGCCTCTCTGAAGCAGTTTCAAAGCAGTTTCAGTTGGACCCGGAGAGCTCATTAGTGAGTGTGAAACCAGAGTTGAACTCCAGTCTTTGAAACGTGAGCGACTCACACTGACCACATTCAATGCAACACATAAATTGTTTATTTGTCCACAACATGTTCTCGAAAAATGCAAGCAGAGTTACACAGCTTGACAGTTTCACTACGGTCCACATTACACATAAGGACGTGTGACTTGAAAGGAAATGTATGCATTAGTTGGACTTTAAACACATACTGCAGGTCTGAGGACATGTTCATGCCCAGAAGGGGGCAGCGTTACTCTGCTCTGTTAGAGGACTGTAAACCAACCTTTGGTCAAATGCATTAATAATACATGCAAACCGACTTGTAGGACTTCAACTAGAGTCATGCCAGCACACAAACATTCAGTACAAGCACTCAATGCTATGAGTCTATTATCTAAAGCTGGTGTTATAATAACGTGTTAAAGCTTCATATAATAAACGCTTTAACCTGCAACTCTTGGCATGTATGAGTTGATTGCATGTTCTGGACCAGTGTCCTCGTATAATGTTGTATTTTATTTTGACTGAGTAAAGTGTGACGTGCAGAACTGTGTGCAGAAGAAGAACACACACCAGACTCACTGCTGTGTTGCTTTCAATAAGTTCAACATTCACCTTTTTTTATCACTTTGAATCATTTTGTCTGCAGTTTTAAGGCTTTCACGTCTTGAATTAAGTAATTTTAGTAGTTTAAATTGTTGGACCAGAACCAGATTAAGGATGTTTAAAAAACTAAATCCCCACATTATGTCACATTTTGTCCTAAAATGAACATTTTACACGTGTTGATCGTTCAAGTCTTTAAAACGAGCGCTCAAATTGTATTTACTTTTTATTTACGGCTCTTTATAGAATCCGTCACAATCTGTCATCAGTGAAAACCAAACAAAAAAAAGAGTGTACTATGTTTTAGATGCATATAGTTAAAAGAAAAGAAAAGAAAAAGACGCGTCTCGTACAGTGGACTCACTCATGATTTCATTTTTCAGCTATTTCCATTGTTTCCTGTGAGGACGTGCGGCTGCATGCAGACATCCTGCCTGTCTGTGACGGAAACCCGAGAGGTCAGGGTTGAGTTTGTTAGTGAAATCATTTAGAAATGATTTGACTGTATCCCATTTCAGCTGCGCAGCGATAGGCTAATATGGTGAGATGGGAACATTTGTCATTTGTCACTGTTATCTGTTCTGACCTGTGTGCAGTAAATGCCATTCAATCAGAACCTCAGTCGCACTCATGACGTGTTGAAAGCTGCGTTCAGGATATAGAGAAACATTAACAGCACATGCATGTGAGATAATCAATCACGTGTTAAAGGAATTAAACATAGGAAGAACTTTAAAAGTTAGAGTTAAATCGTTGGTAGTTGGAAGATAAATACTTGTTTATAATATGAGCGAACATCCTGTAGATAACTATAAGCTAAATAATAAAGCTCCTCGTCCCAAAGAGGTGTAAAAAGTGTGTTTTTGCATATGAATAGTGTCGATGCTGTTTTTTGTATTAATATCTGTACAAACAGGAAGAAGGAACACTCTCAATCATCGTGCATGGCGTCGTCTTCCTGTGTTTGAGACTGTGCAGTCGCCTCCTGACATGTTTACAGTGCTGTGGATCTCGGCCTCGTGCTCTCTGGCTTTGGCCCTCAGCTTGGCGATGCTGCAGGAGCGGAGCTCGTCTGAGCTCGGCCCCTCCGGCCCCTCCGGCCCCTCCAGCCTCTCCCACTTCCCCGACCTCTGGGTCACAGGCTGCGTGCGCACACTCAGCGCAGCACTCGCAGCTTTTGTCCATGGATAGTGTTCTCCTTCCTGATGTCTCTCCCAGTGCTCGCCGTCAGAGCTTTCTGTCTGCTGTTTCAAACTCCTGCTGGCTTTCTCAGACATGTCATCGTTGTCTCTTTTTACATACGGCCCTGCGAGCTGGCCCTGGAGCTTCAGCTGCCGCCTCATCTTGGCACGGCGGTTTTGAAACCAAACCTGTAAAGAAATGAAGGAATGCAAAATAGAAATATTGGGGAAATAGTGATAAACAAGTTACAGTTACAACATCTTGACAACAAAGATATTCTTCGAGGTTAAATTACTTTTCAGCACTTAATTAATAAAACAGACATGACTTTATGTAAATGAAAAGAGTTATAGGTTGCTGCCATCATTCCTCTTCTCCATAACACGTTCTAACATTTACAGTGCAGCCGTGTTCGGGAGGAATCTCTTCACAACCTTTATTTTGAATGGGGAATACATTGAGGTGCATGTACAATAAAAAGGCCAAATTAAAAACACAATAACAACAAATCCTAGGTACGCAAAAAAACCACAAATAAGAACTTAATAATTACTAAAACAATAACAATTGATGGTAAATTAATCAGCCCAAAACAAACAATTGGAAGTGAAATAGAAACGTTTGTTGCAGCGTCAGTAAAATCAGCCGGCAGCTGCAGCATGATCCGGGGATTTGAGCGTTTCCGATAAGGGAAGCATGTTAAGGAGTAAAAAACAATAAGGTTTTATAAATAAATAATGTCTTTGACATAATGCATCTGATTTAAATAATGTTGACACAACTTGGTACTGATGGACCTGCTTCATGTTCACACTGTACTTACAAATGAGGAGCAGTTGAATGAATGTTGGGTGTGCCAGTTACCTGTACTCTGGCCTCGATGAGGTCCAGTCTGAGGGCCAGGGCCTCCCTCATGAAGATGTCTGGGTAGTGGGTGGTCTCGAAGGCCTTCTCCAGCTCCTCCAGCTGCCAGCTGCTGTAGTTGGCCCGTGCGCGACGCTGCTTCACTGGCCTCTGTTCATCTGGAAAGCACAGCGCAAGCTCCAATTACACAATCGCCAACGGGTGACAAGGAACTAATGGCTCTAGATTGGATAATTAGCACAGCGATCATTAGGCCCACTTTAACACTGCTTGATAATTGATTGTTAGTTACGAGCTGTTAGCCAATCTTTTGTAAACATTTACACTGCGATCAGATGGTGCTCACTGACTGTCTTAGAGACTGAAGTCAAACTGTGCCAGTTTGGCTGCACACGTCCCGTATCATTGCCAGCTGTAGTTTGAACTCACCTATGCCCTCTGTGAGTGGCCCTATCCCCACCGTGTGTGTGGCCAGGAGAAAAGCTTCCTTGCATGGCTCTGGCTGCAGAAAATTCCTCAAGGATTCATAGCTGATGAAGGGCCCCGGGATCAGAATATGAGGCGGAGAGCCCAGTCTGGTTGGGAACGCAGGGAAAAAGTGAGCTGCAGGTGAGTGGAAAACTGCAGGCAGGAGAGTAGATACCAGCTGTCCTGGGCCAAACATGTCCGTGGTGTTGTGAGTCCGATTATAAGCGTCAGTCCACTAACAAGGGCCAGGTTGAATCCTACAGGGATGCTGAAAGAATGCTGAGATGCATCCCAATGTCCATGAAAAGAAAACAGTGAGGATCACATGTATCTGCCCAGGTGGTTGTTACAGCTGCTGCATGTGGCGGAGGGGCTCAGTGCAGGTATAAGGTGTTGTAGGTAACGCTTGAGTAGTGGAGGTGGTCTCACCTTAGCTTTCTGAGCTTCTCCTCTAAACCCTCTCCCCCGCCTCTCCCGGTCACGTGACCTCCAAACAGACAGCAGGGCTTGGTTTAAAGGACGTAGGTGAAGATCCAACCTGTGATTCATCTCTCAGTATTACTCCATCAGTGTTTGTTGCATTCGTCATTACTTTTTTTCCAACACCCACAATCTGTTTTCCTACATTGCGGTGATCGGGTTTGCGTCCCCTGGTTTTCTCTCTCTGCCTACCTGGGACAAGTTGCAACAACCTTGTGCTTGGAGCTCAGTGTGTGTGTGTGTGTGTGTGTGTGTGTGTGTGTGTGTGTGTGTGTGTGTGTGTGTGTGTGTGGAAACTCAGTTGTGAAGATGTGTGTGCTCATTTAGACATGTTCGCATAAGTCTTATCTGCACTGTCGAACAAATCAGAGCAAAGGAGACGTAATGAAAACACAATCCTCCTGAAAACAATGACACACACCTGGAAGCTCATTTTCTGCATGTTTACTTTATTGTTGATTTAATTCTATTGTTTTTTTATAAACTTGTGCCCTTTTTTTGTTCATATCACCAAGACAAGCTGTGCAAAAATGATCATGTCTGTCAACTTATGGAGCGTACACGCACAAATCCCTTCTCTGCACGACATATAGAGCCCTGCAGAATAACAAACAACTACATTAGTGCGCTTTGTTACTACAGTAGTACTGAAATGTGCATGTTGCATGGCATACTTCCAGTCCTTGTAAGACTTATCAGCGTAAACTAATATTGTTTTAAAGGTATTGTATGGCAGTTAGAAATTCCAGTATCGTGACATGACACATCGACAGTAGTCAAAGTGTTAGCGAACACTTACAGGATTCTCTCGCTCAGATCAAAGCGTTCACATCAACACATTAACAGCCGAGACAGAAAGATTATTAGCACTTCTTTTTTTCTATGAGCAAGGCAGCTGTAGCTCGGTGTTGATGGATCTCTGATGAGATGATCGCCAGCACTGTCTCTGGGAATTAAACACAGGTGTGTCAATTAATCCAAAGATACATATCACCTAACAACACATCTCGCTAACTGCTCATCAGCTCAGACGGCGGTGGAAACATTGAGCTGTCAGTGTTGTCACCGCTGAACTGGCAGGCGGAGGCGGCTTTGATCAGCCCGGGACCTCTGCAGCAGGCAGCTGGTCAGAGCCGAGGTGAGTCACGGGACGGTCATTCCTCTGCGAGCAGCGAGGACTGCAGCTCGCTCACCTGTGGCCCTTTCATCTGCACCTGTTTAAACACAGAATTAAGGCCTTAATGGAGGCAGTAAAGCGGTCAGTATTAGGGTTTGGATTTCTTTAAAGCTCATGTTGAGACTGAAAGAAGATATTTAGATCAGTTTAAATAAATGTTCTTAAGTCAAGAGAATTACAAAGATTCAGTATTTCACACCTGACATCGAGAAAACAATCTCTTAAACAGCACGAAGGACATCATTGAAACTTGACTAACAAAATGTTAAATGTTAAAAAATATAAATATATATAAATATATAATATATATTTATATTTATATTTATATTTATATTATATATTTATATTTATATATAAAATATATATATATATATAAAATAATATATATATATATATATTTATTTTAAATATATATATATATATATATATTCTGTATGAATGCATAATATACTGTTTATACAAAAGGGTAGTTAGAGAGAAATAAAAGTCTCTCTCTTTTTATTTACTCATGTTGGCAGAAGGGTGTGATTACTGTATGTATTTTAATTTGGGCTAAAACAGATTAAAACAGCAACATTATGCACTAAAATGCCCTCTAAAATTGTGTGTGTGTGTGTGTGTGTGTGTGTGTGTGTGTGTGTGTGTGTGTGTGTGTGTGTGTGTGTGTGTGTGTGTGTGTGTGTGAGAGAGAGAAAGAAATCATTTCCTGGGTTTGCGAGTTCTGCGGGGAAAAGCAAAATAGATTTAAAGTGTCTAGTTTGAGCTGTGGCTAAACAAACAGTGTGTGTGGTGGGACTGACGACTGAAGATCCGTTTGTCCCTGGCACACAGGTAGTTAAAGGGATTTCTTCTCCGTCTGAAAGTAGACCCCCTTCTCCCAACCCCACCCCAAACTACTGTGTGTGTCTGTGCCTGGCTCCCTTAATGCCCATTGATCCAGATAATCAGGGACAAAATTGGTGAAAAACCGGAGGGGGAGGTTCTGACAGTAGTTGCTCAAACGAGCTGCTTGTGGATAATTGAAGGAGGCATTAAGACAACAATAGTAATGGCTAATGCCAGGTCTTATTGGATTCTCAGGTATCTCTAGCTCCCTGGAAGACAAGACAACACTGGAGATCCACAGCTAAAATGGCAATCATCGTTTCATTAGCAGACCTTCAACTGCAGCGACAGAATGTGCATTATCAGTGGGTTTAGCAAGCCACCAATGGGATGCCCTGAAGGTGGCTTTCGTTTAAAACGGACTTGTTTGAGCGTGCATTCATTCATTGCAAAGTGGAGGGAAAGGGACATCTGAAATCCCTCCTCAAAGGTGTGTTTTTGGAATCTGAGATAACGTAATGATTCTAAATTTAACATTTACAATAAAAAACAAGTTGCAAGTTTGACGATAGAAGTTTTCACACGTATCTGCTGAAGAGGGGAAAGTTGCTCTGTGCTCAAAGGGACACTGAAGCGTTTTAAATCGTAAGGTTTTAGCAAAAACAGTCCCGTGTTCGGGAAGTAGTGAGCGTACGACGAGGTGTAGATGAGACTTGGATTAAACTGCACGAGTTGTGTGACAGCGTGAGGAATTAATATGCAAATGGTGATTTTTGTGGGTGAAGTATTCCTTTTAATCTGAACTACTTTGGGAGCTAATCATGGTCCAATATGCAACTTCCACAAGATGTGTAATGTGCAAACTTGAAGCCTCTCGTTGAATGATCTAACTTCTGGATTAAATGCAATCTGGATTAAATGATGCAGGTTATTTACCCCCCCTTTGTTCCTTGACGGACGTGTCTGCAGTGGATTCACCAGAACACTCTGCCAGTCAGTGTGATAAGATACAATCTAACATAATGGAGATTATTATTATTCTTTCTCATCCACTACAATGGCACTTTAGCTCATAAAGCAAGAGTTCTGCCAAATGTCACGCGGAGATGGATGATAATCGTCTGTCATGGGAATATATGTATCTGGTGTAATTTGCAGGCTGGAACAGCAATGAGCACAGATAAGATCAATATTTAATGAAAGTGTAAGTGAAGCTTAAGGGTTGTCACTTATGCCTCTGCTGTTAATGACACGTCACATTATCATACTTATCAGATTGGGTCAATCTTAACTGCAATTATGGGCCTCATTTCTTTTTAATTCATTACAAATGTTGAATCATTTCAGTCGTCCACTTCTGTGCAAACGCACGGCGAACGTGTTCTCTGACGGCTCGCATGTGTATTTTAGTGTAACAAAACTTCAAACTAAAATCTATTAATGGGAGCGTGGATTGATATAATTCAATCAACACACCTAAAACGTGTTTGTTACTTGGAAGAAAAGTGTATTTCATGGGTGAGGAAGCCACTATGCTTGGTGCCTCACTCTCCCTGGTAATAGTATCCCACAGTGAGGCTGCTGATTGTTTTAGTCCTGGATCACTGGCCGTGGGATAAACCTGAGAGCCCAGCCTGCTTTTCATGTCAAAACCTTCAAGGGAAAGCGGCCACAATCCAAGAGCAATCACACTTCAGACATCAAAGTGGCAAAAGGAGAAGAGAAGGCGAGAGACGGTCCACATTTTTTCCACGCAAGCCAAGTGCAACTCAAGCGTGGAGGAAGAGGAGATGATCTAAGGCAAGGGTGCCATTGAGAGGAAGACGGAGAGCAGACAGATGTGCATGGGCAGGTAGCGGCACATCGGGGCCCCTCCTGCAGCTGAGAGACACCAAGAAGCCTCCGCTGGTCACATTCCTGCTCGCTGCTCCTTCACTGTCCACTTTCACACGGGCAGGAAGACCCACTGACAACCACGGGCGTCTGAATGGGACATTCCTGTGGTCAGATCCTCAAATACAACAATGTGAACGCACTTAACGTGCTTAATACTTACATTTTATGTAAACGTGGGAAAAAACATCCCTAGCTAATTGTAATGGTTCCCAACCTAAGGGTCATGCTACCTGCAAAGGGTCACACGCTAAACGTTGAGATGAAAAGATAATAAAGTTCTGCTACAGAAACTTTAGAGATTTTAAATGTTTGGTTCTTGAATAATTATTTCACTAAAGTTCAGAAAAGTATGAAGTAGAATACAGAAGAAATACTTAAGTAAAGCAGTACTTGAGTACATGTACTCAGTTACATTACATGTTAGCTCAATGAAGGTGTAGTATGAAGATATTGTACAACCGTGAAGAGAAATGTTCTTCATTGACAAATGAGCGTTTAGCTCTTCGCAGCTGCATCACAGAGCATCCAGCCTGGCGTGATGAATAAAGGCAGAGGTTGTTAACTTGTCAGTGGTCCGTCAGACTATTCAGCAACAGTCCCCCCCCCCTCCTCCTCCTCTTCTTCCTCCCACCACTTCCTCGTTAGCTGTCATTCATCTCTGTTCCGCCTCACTGCTGCCCAGCCAATAGGATGCTGGCGCCTGACCAAGAGCTCAGGCTGCTAAGACTTGTGTTGTAAGTTGATAGATAACCATAAACAGAGCTTTCGGCTAGTTATAGGACACCACACAGGTGCAATTAACACATCAGACGGAGCCAGCGGAGAGAGATCAGCAGGTACGAGGCGTAATGGGTAGGACATGATTGGGTTTACATATGAACAAGTTAATTATGGGATTGGATGTGTGAATACATATTCATTAAAGGGGATTTGGAGGCGTCGTGAGGGTTGAGAAGACAAAGGCACATATATAATATATTCACAATGTCTAGGCTTAGGATTCTATACATGGTGTTGTTACAACTCAGCCTGCTGGTATCTGTTGTTGCACACGTGGATAAAAGAATCACGCTTTTAGTTTTAGATCAAACTTGAGAGCACTTTGACCTCTAACCTCGGTGACTGCGTTACATTTTAAAAGCCCTGTTATTTGTGAATGACAGATTCCAGTGACCCACCAGTGTGGGCATGTCTCACCCTCACTGAGGATCCTTAACCACACTGTGACTTCATCCTCAAGTCTCTCCCGTGTAACGAAACACCGGCAGCCTGTAAAATGGCCCACATCACAGTCTTCAAAGCACACTTTGTTCTGTGTGATTGAACAATTACCGCCATGGTTAATTTACCATCAATGGGGACGTCCACTTTCCCAGTTTCGCCGGCATGAACGACGACGTTGTTTACCTTAACTCCCATCAAGAGGTTTCCAGATGAAGTCAGCGGCACCGGGCAAAACGACACTTTCATGGCAAAATGGTTTCCATCGCAGCATGAGCATCACGACGTTAATGCGTCTGCTACACGCCAATGAAGAGCGAGCGCGCCTATAAAAGCCGTTTCCAGCGTTATCAGGATGCAAGAATTATTGGAATGAAATGAAAGGCAGTAAACCATGCACCATTTACCCCCCCCTCCCCTCCTCCTCCTCCTCTTCCATCTTGTTTGAGGTGCTAAAATATTATTCTGAAAGGTAATAATTGGTTTCTTGTGAAATTTGGGTTTCTTTACTATTTCAACATTAAACTGCTTTCCAATTAAAGAGTGATAAAACGTCTCCATTGACTGAAGTAAAACGGTTAACTGCTGGAATATGTTACGCTTTTCACTTCCTGGCAGGTTAAGCAGAATTAAGAATAAGGAAGAAGACACTCCAAAAACAAAAAAAGGTATTTTTATTCAGTTCACATCAAGGTGGTTCAGAGACGTTCAGGTAGCGGCACAGAGTTGTGAATTAAAGAGTTCTTAAATACATTTTGGCTTCTTTTTCTTAATTAGAAAATCAAAATGTAGACGGGAAATTCTATCACAATTGCTTCCAAACAGAAATATGTTTTAGTTCATTAAAAACAACTACACATGAAGCATACAGTCACCTTTTTGATCGTACAATAATGTTGACATTTCATATTCAAACTGTTGAAAATAGCGAGCTGAAAATAGTGTGGCATTATCTAAGTATACATCGAGCTCTGCACTTCGTAATAATGTACATTTGTAATTTAATAACTGCAGAAGTGCAAAAAACTCCCACGAAAAATGTGTGAAAATGCAATAAAAAAGTGATGTTTTAATTTCAATTTAATTTTAAAAAAGTTTTAAGAATTATAATATAACATTATATTAATTTAATAAATTAGGATATTCTGTAATAATATCACCGAATAATATTCCAACTCTTTAATTATTGGTTAATGTATTATTAAATAATAATCTAACTTTGCCTAAGAAGTAATGAATGTACTAATTGTGGAATTATTACGATTTTACAGTTTTAATTATTACATTTTCAACTCATTTCGAGGTCATTTTAATGCCTTCTTTGAAGTCACTAATTTATCCACAAGTCATTACATGAAGGGATTTAATCTGAAGAGCCACAGACTTCATCGTGACCCAACTAAACCAACTACAGGGAGTAACGCGACGTAAAAACACTATTTTCAGCTGGCTGCGGAGACGTACGCTGCGCTATGTTGTTGCTTCCATGTGCAGGACCTTCATGGACTCTGAGATCATCGAGCTCGTGTCGATCTGTCCGTAGATCCCCACTAAGAACGCTTTGTGGAGCAAAATGTCTGCGTGTTCTGTGGAGGGGAGCAAAGAGCACATGGACGCATGCGTCAGTTAAATCACTTTGTTTTAATAAAACAGTGGTCATGTGACTATAAGATAAGACAGGCACAGACGGGGGAGGGGGGGAGGGGAGGGGCTTCTTACCTTGACAGAGAAGCACATATTCTGGAAGACTCCTGAGCGCCGTCTGCACCACATCGAAGTTACCGCTGCCCATACAGTACATGAAGGTCGGCAGGAAGTCCGTTGCCAGGCTGCAGCAGAGAAACATTGAATACTACACAGTGACACATTCAACACTACAACATCCTTTATTTCATCTTCATTTGGGCGTGCAAAGGACTATATTTAGTCTTTTTTTCTACATATTTCATTATATTTAAAGGAGTCTAAATATAAATACATCTCAGAAACAAGCAGAACAATTAAGTATTTGGCATCTATGAATTTATAACAAGTTAAATATGTACAGAAAACGTCATATGGAAGACATTTAAAGAAGTAGTGACATACAAAACCACGGTGCAGAAGAGACAGCGACGGGAAAGGAGACAAAACAAGCTACAAACGATGATTATTATACACGTCAGGTTGCAGGTGCTGTAAACATACCAGGGATTATTCTGGATGCAGCGCAGGGCGAGACTGAAGGCCATGTTCCGACACAAATCCTCCGAGGACGTCATGAGTCTCTGCAGGTCGTTCTACAAACAGTGAAACCAGGTGGTGACTGACGTGTTACAGACTGACAGCTCCCTACCCTTGACCTTCCTTCTGTTTGTGTCGTTTGTGACTCACAATGAAGTACTGGATGATCTCCGGGCTCCTCCTCGACTTCTCATCCACCTCCGTCAACACTTCCAGCACGTCTACGGCGGACGGCAAAGAAAGCTGCGTGTTACTCATTACGATACAGGAATTAAAAACATGCGAAATTGCTTCAGCCGTATGTTCGTTACCCTCCACCGCTTCTCCTCTCGACATCTTTTTCAAGTACATGGTCATGTCCGCTGCGCTCAGTGAAACGGAGGCAGAGATGTTGACCAGGGGCAGGGAACCGGTGGACACGTCGTCTTGGTAAAGAGCAAAAGCAATTATTTCTGCAAAATTGTAGTTTACGAGAGTGCAACGTTGGATCTTAAGGCTTCATTTGGGCCGGCTAAGGAAACGTTAGTGCGGGCTTAATATCGTTGGAGGCGTAAATGTGAAGAAACCTTCTTGCTTTTTCTTTTCATACTATATCTTTAGTCTTTGGGCTCAAGGAACTACAGTTTTATCTTTACATTTCATTATGTTTAAAGGAGAAACAGGAGTCTAAATATAGTCAAATAATAAAGTGGTATCTGTGAACTATCAATAAAGACATGAAATGTTCCCGTGCATCTCTTCTAGATGATGCTTCAGGTGTACCACTCTGACAACTGGTCCTGTGCTCACCATCTCTCTCTTCTGGTGAAAACTCTGAAGAAGAGCGCCTCACAGGCAGCGTGAGTCCGGCCAGCAGAGACTTCAGTTGAACCAGGTCGGGGTTTTCTGCACACAGAACCCTGACGAAGGGAAACAGCACAACAGCATCTCTAACGAGTCCATTGATGCTTTGTTATTCAACTGTCACGGTGTTATTTCTACCACGCTATACTTACTGCAAGATACCAGAGTGCTTCTGTAAATACAGAATGGCGGCAGCTGCGTCGCGGGTGATGTACTTCTGCGTGAACTGCAAAAACTTGTTGATGAAGACGAACGGGGAGCGAGTCCTCTGGAAGTTCTAGGAGAGGAACGATGCACAAACAGACCGAGTGTAAATAAAGATCTCCCGTCCTACAGCTGTGAAGATCTGACAGTGTGTGAGAGCAGCCTACCCGGAGGACCTTCATGAAGGACAGAAGGCAGTCCTGAAGCGCCCTCTGGTGGTCGCTGTGGAAAACAAGCGGCTGCAGCAGCTCCAGGATGGCGAGCACGTTGGTAAAGAACATCATGTGGTTTTGCTGCCGAAACTCGTGAAAGTTCAGGTGAATGCGACCGTGCAAGAGACTCGCAATCATTGGCAGGTGTCTGAGAAGAAGAAGAAGAAGAAGGAGGAGGAGAAGAAGAAGGAGGAGGAGAAGAAGGAGAAGAAGAAGAAGAAGAAGAAGAAGAAGAAGAAGAAGAAGAAGAAGAAGAAGAAGAAGGAGAAGAAGAAGAAGAAGAAGAGTGTTACAGTGTTTGCAGACTAAATACCTCCGAACTCTTCTGCAACTACTGCACGACTCGTTGTGTTTCACCTGAGCAGAAGGACGGGATGCGACACAGCCAGCTTCCTGCATGCCAGGTTGGCGTCAGACACGCGACCTTCAACAGACTTTGAGTCTCCGATATCAGCGAGCAGGATAACCAGGCGATGCACCAGGACATCAAGCTGGGAAGAACACATGCAGTAAGTATTATACTATAATGAATATATAGTATCATGCTAACACACAGACAAAGCCTCTCAGTTTAGTGTGCAGCTCTGTGACTCAGGTTTGTCTTAAGCTATAGTATATGTATACTGTTTCTTCTTTGTAATATCCACATACATTTAGGAAGCTGCTGCTGCCCCTAACCTGGGGAAGTGTTCAGAGGGCTCCTCGTGACCACCTTCTAAGACGTTTCTCTGAGAACTTCCCCTTGGAGTTAAGACTACGTCCTGGTAAAGACAGAAGTTCTACACAAAGCCTCTCCGCCCTGAAGAGCTCCTGATGTGAGACAGTTAGAAGCAGAGCGCAGGGCTCAACGATGAGGAGGAAACTGCTTGTTTGTTGCTTTATTGTAGATATTTCCTCCCACACAAAATATAATAATAGGCGCAAGTAGACCCGTGTTTTCAAACATCTCGTCGGCTACTTTTAAAGTTATTAAATAGAATGAATTATATAAAATATTCATGTCTTAATAGAGACTAAACTCTATGATTAGGCCTTTCCATTGTCACTTTTTAAAAGCATGCATCAGGCTCAACCTCCTCACGAGGGTAAAGGTTTCTGTGGCTTCCGTGCACACAGCTGCTGAATGAGGAGCTCTTAGAGCGTTGGGCTCAAGATATTAACTCAATATCATATTCACAAGAAGAATAACCCAACATAACCTTATGCCACGGCAGCAGGGCAACACGTGTTTTACCTTGCAGCTGCTGCCGTCTGCAGCCCCCCCACTGCTGAAGGTGCCTTCGGGCAGCGTAACGTGCTGGATGACCTCCGGGAAGTGCAGATAGATCTGCAGCAGCAAGTTCTGGCACCGCTTACTCATCGCACTGTGAAACAGAACAAACAGGAAAAGGAATGCACATGGTGGGATCTGGTGAAGAGATGACGGCACCAGATATCAATGTGCCGTTCACTTTGGGACACACACACACACACACACACATTTTATTACTTGCTCAACTGTCCAGCTAGAAGCTTAGTAACAACATAATCACGCCTGTAATCCCTGATGTTGTGGAGTGGGTTAGGTTGAAGCTATTTAATTGACAGTGACTGGTTGACCAATTCTGTGCAGCGACAGAAAGTTTGTGGTTTTACTCACTAACATCATGAAGCAAACAATGTTCCCAGCGTCACAGAGAAATTACCATGGGGGGGGGGGGGGTACGAGATCACATATTAGAGCACCTTTCTATTGTTTCTGTCCACAAGTGTAATTAATGTACACTAATACAAACTAGGCACGCGAGTGGCGTAATGTAATTCTGAGGCGTTTGCCTTGAAGCTGCGGTTTTATGAAATCCTTTAAGGCTCTTGTCAGGCTTAAATGATATACTCTCTACTAACTGAAGAGTGTATTACAGCTATGAATTAAGCAAATCAGGACGACCTTGACCAAGAGCGAAGAGCCCCCCCCCCCCCCGCCTGTTGTTCAATAATTGGAATAAACACCAGCTTATCCGACAGCGAGGTTTCCCAAGAAGAATGCTCGACGTACAACCAAGTGTTTATTCAACACAAGGCCAGAACCCTTTACTTCCAGCGTGTTTTCATCCTGCCATATTTCCACAAGCAACAATTTTACCAGACGGCTTAGCTGTACTTAAAAATACTGTAATTCGGAAGCTAATTTTGCTTGACCTTGGCCAAAGTTTCCTCATTAAAGTGGTTTAATAACCAGAGACATATTCATGAAAGGAGGGTTTGCCTCCACAAAGAGTTGCACCCTGATCTCTGACAGCCAAGTCAGAGCAGGAACTCACAACACAGGCAACTTTAGAGCTTCAGCCTTAATCCTCTTGGCTTCATTATAATACACTGAGCTTTTAAAGAGATCACAGTACAGACGACTTCTGCTGGTTTTAATTTCACACCAATAGACCTAATTATGGAGTTTCCCCTGGTCCACAGCATTGTGGGCTGACAGAGAGGAAGTCGGAAAAGTTCATCTGCACAGAGAAGGAAAATCTAGTGCGATTTACCCCCAAGTTTTATCAGCACAAGCAGAACAGGGAGAGAAAGGACTTTCTGTATTTGGGCTAATTAGAAAGAACAATACGATGTGTCAGAGATGGATGAGCCGAGCACGTTGGTGATGAGCACATATTGAAATGTCTAACGTACACCTTACCTGTCCTCCCATTTCTTTGTGCAGTTGATGAGGTACTCGGAGACCTTCTTGATGTTTTCCAGCTCTCCGCTGCAGTAGGAGTGAAGGAGCGGCAGTCGGGACTGGATGAGCGAGCAGGAGGCCTGGTCCAAGCTGCTCTCGTCTTCGTGGGGCGAGTCCCGACTGTTGAGCTCCGACTCGGACAAGATCAGGTCCACCAGGCTGATGAGCTCCTCGGAGCTGAGCCGCAACACAAACTTCTCCGTTTTCTTCTGCACGGACGGAAAAAGAGAAACGCACGCGTCAGCACAATGAACTCTCTTGACCTTTTGTCTGTATGCGGGGCTTCTGATTTTACTTGAGGGATCTTCTGGTCGCGTCCTTGCCAGATACGCGGGATGTGGCTGCACGCCCACAGGAAATCCAGCGCTGATGATGGGTCGAGCCTGAAAAGAAGCGTGACAGACACTTAACATAATCTCTCACTGTGAGAAACACGTGGCTGACTAAATGTTTTGGATAAATGAGCGTACTTGTAGTCTCTGCGCTTGCTGAGAATAGAAACGATACACTGCAGGAGGGTGGACCAGTTTGACTGATGTGTAAGCAAAGCTAAAAGATAAGGTCTGTAGGCGGGGGTTCCTCTCGCCTGGAAGAGAGACACAGTGAGACGCATCAGGAACGCTCGGTGTGACACGACAAGAGAAGCATCTGCAGGTAAAGCTCATCTGACCTTGTTGAGGGCAAACAGCAGCTTCTGTTGAAGGTCCGGACACACCGACGTGACCTCAGGGTCCAGATGCTCCAGCCAATCAACGAGCAGCCCAGAGCTCAGTCCGGACTTCGTCACCTCGGAGCTGCTGGGAAAAGGTGAAACTGAAAGGTTACTCTATAGAGGTGTACAACACACGTCTATTTATAGACACACAACCCTAAATAAGGTCATCATAAGTCTTAAATCTTAAATCAAATATAAAAATAGCAACTTTGTGAGTCTGTTCTTTCTTACGGGTCACAAACATCGAGTGTTTTTTATCCTCATCCTCGATAACATCCTGCATCGTCCGTATTCAGAGTACAGCCGAGCTTAACACGTGCCCAATGCGCCGTTTCAACCAACAAATCAAACATCTGACCTTTAGCGCCGAGTCACCTGACAAATCCCTCTACACAGTAGTAACATGACTCCATCTCCTCGTCTCCGTTTGTTCCTGCCTCGCACTGATTCTGTAAAGTCTTCTATGATGTAAAGCCAATGCAAAGCTGCAAAACCAATTAAACCAAATCCAAAACGCCGTTTTTCCCCCCCGAGTACAAGGCCACAGACAGCGAGCGCCTTGCTTTGATATCATTATGTTTTTGTCACAGGCAGCAGACGTGTTGGTCACATATGAACGTTTCCCTTGCATGACTTGAGAGGGAAATAGAGTTGCGGCGCTCACTTGTTAGAATCCACTTCCTTTTTCACCGCTCGCTCCTCGCTTTCCTGAAGCAGCAAGGAAATCACCGTGGCAACGGGGCCAGCTGTCCCGTTCTGTGTGGCAACAGTCATCAGCAGAGACAGGAGCTCCTCCAGATACGGAGACTTCACCTCCATCAGCCCTTGTAACACTGGAATGCAATTAAAACAACAGGATTAGTTTGGATGCATTATGTGACCAGACTTAATGCTACGTATGGAAACAGCCTTTAGTGGCGCTGTGTAACAACACGTAGTTTTATTAGCTTCACCATCACACGAGTCGCTGCACGTTTTCTCTTGTGTTATATATGCTGCTGTGAAAAATCTAAAAATGTTTCTGGGAGAGATTCAAGTGTCAAAATGTTTATAAATAAATAAATAAATAAATAAATAATGCAACACTGAATCTGAGCCCCACGTTTATACCTTTCCCAATGACGTCTGCTTCTGCGTTGCATCGGTCTCCAGCTTTCAGCATCGCAATGACGGCTATCAGCGGCACTTCGATATCTCTGCGATACGCCAGCGCCTCAGCCAGGTGGAGGAAACCTGTACGCACTGCGGGACAGACGCTCGTCACTCTCTGGCTACACAAAATGAATTCAACGTTTGAAGAGATAAAGCGTGAAGGTGCTCACCATCATTGTGTCGGTGCTGGTTTGAGCTCTGACCGGAGAAGGATTTGAGGAGAGTCTTTAGCGGCCCCGCCTCCACAGTTGGGCTGTCTAACCAGTTTAACACCTCAACAATGACCTTAAGGAATAGCGAGGAGAACGCCATGTCCTGGGACACGAGACGCTGGAAGCAACGAGGAGAAAAGCTTTATATTACAATGTTTTAGGACTCAACGTGACGTTACGCACCGATTGTCAGCACGTCTTACCTGGTAGAGGTGAAGTTGGCGCATGAGAGGACAGGACAGGGCGTGGCTGTGGTGCATTGATACGACAACAGGTCCTGCGTGAGCAGAGGTCAGCAGGGCCGCGATGGCCTGTAGGAGCTGAAACGCCAGCCCACCCTGCTGAATTTGGCCCTGCTTGGCCCGCATCAGCTCTTTAGCGAGGGCCTGCTGCAAGGCCAGAGAGAGCTGGCTGGGAGGTGGGCCGTGCCGGCGAGGGTCCACCTTCAAGGGGAATATCTGTGAAAGCGAGGGAAACAGAGAGGAAGTGACTCAACAACAGCTTGCGGACAAAAATACTTTTGTTAAGAGATGAAATGACAGCGAGTAAATCCCACCTGGAGCAACATGCCAGCGAGGTCGTCGTCCGGCCCGACTGCAGGAAGCTGACTGGCTGCTCGCATCTTCACAGAGCTGTGGGGGGTTTCCACGGTCACTTTGGCCTTACTCGTTTCCGCAGAATCTGTCGGGAGAGACGCAGTCAGGACTCGTGGCTCTTTACATTAAAGCCCGACAGTATGTCATTGTATTATATTATTATATTAACACCGTTATATATATATAACCTGCAACACACACAATCATTTGGAGGCTTAAGTCACCAACCTCTGTTTGGAGGAAGCGAGGAGCTGAGTAACGAGTGGAAAGTGTGCCCCCCCGTGGCTCCTCGCTCATGCTGCACCTCCACCAGGTGGGCCATGTAGTCTATTGCAGGAGAAATAATGAAGGAGATCAATCATAAATATGTCAAACAATGTAGAAAAGTAGGATGTCTGCTGCAGTCTCACGTTTGTCCATGATGTTGTCTTCCAGCGCCTGCGTGTCGTGAGAGACGGCCTGGTCCAGGTACTGCAGCAGTTTACTCATGCTGGACACAGGAATGCCAAAGGACTGCACAAACAGCAGCAGCTGCTGAGGCTCCAGGTCGTGTAACGCTGAGGGACAAACACATTCTGTGAGAAACTTTATTTATTTACATGGTGACCAACACATATCTGTGAACACTATGGCAAGTTGTACCTGCATCAACCAAGCGAGCGACCTCTGATCGGATCATCCTCAGTTTCAACCAATCAGGCAGCAGAAGGGCCTCCTCTGAGGTGTCAACCAGGAAGGCAGTGGGTAGAGGTTTCTTATCGGGAAACCAAATGTCCAAAAGAGCGTAGAAATCACTCTCTCCTGTAAAAATGCACAATGGTAAACATGTTCTTCTTCGGCATTGTAAACATTGAACCCCAGAGTGAGCGGGACTACCTTTAGGTGGCCCCAGAGTCAGCAGGATAACCATGGCATGGACTACGAGGATGTGCATCGTAGCAGTCTCTCCTGTGGTCCAACGCAGAAACACCTGGTCCTGAGACTCTGACTGGAGACAGAAGAAATGTTTCATCATGCAATTCCCCCCCGATTAGAGACCATCATATTAAACTGAACATTTCTTGCAGAAGTTTCAGTTGCAGCCTCAAAGCATCACTTTCCAGCCTGCTCATTGGTTCCTGCAGTATTTATTTTGTCTGGCACTCACCGTAAAGATCATTCAATAATTAGTTTGGCATAATATAAAGAACGTATAGAGGAGATGATGATGATGATGATGATGATGATGCAGCTCAGTAACAACTCACCCAGCTGTAAAGATCCTCGCCCTCCTTGGTCTTCCTCATCCTCTTGATGTATGCTGAGAAGATGGTGAGGAAAGCACTGAGCACAGCGTTGGACTCCGGTCTGCAGGAATGTTTAGAGAACAGGCTGTTCATGATGGTGGAACGCTCCACGATAAGCCGGGCGACGTCCTATAGAGAGCGATTCAGATGATTCATGTCAGCACTGCTCCATTAAAACAGAACAGATTAAAGGGACGGTTTGAACAGTTTGAAGTGGGTTGTACGAGCTACTTATGCAGTCTGTGTACTACCTACCTTACTTTACTTTCAACGGTAACACTAACTAACTGGTCACGGCAGCGGCGGACCAGCACCTCCCGTGTTCTGCCAGGTTAAATCACTGTTTTTGTCAATGGAGTCTGGTGGCTTTGAAGAGAACGGCTTCCGTTTCCTGTCACACAGGGCTGTCTGATGGCAAGGTAAAGCAGTACAACTATTCTAAATATAGCTGCATTTCCCCCCCCCCCCCCCCCGTCCACAGCAGTGCTTTGCTCCCGTGCCAGTACTCCCGTCAGTTTCTCCAAACTGCGGCGTGCCATCTACTGTAACACACTGACTCTGGATAAGTACTCTTACGACCCCACTAAAATCCAAACTATCCCCTTAAAAGAAAAAGCATGTAATGTAATGAATTTAAGCAACTCGCCGTGATTACCAGGGCCAGGTCATTGTGAGACGCCTGCTCCTCCACTGGTGCATGCTGGGATAGGTAGATGAGATAGGCGCTGATCGTCTGTGGATCCGTCTCCATGTGAATAGCCTTCAAGAAAGCAGACAGACACCCGTCAAACTCCTCCTGAAAGGTTTACGCGTCTTTCCGTTGAGCGAGACACTGACCTGCTGCAGGGCGGTGGACGTCATGCCTCTGACGCTGTCAAACAAGGGCAGCTTTGGGAGGTCTTGTAGCAGCCACTGGTATCCTGGCAAGAGCTCAGCATCCGCAGAGTCTTCTTCCATGGGCTGCTCCCGCTCGTCTCCATCTTTCAAGCCTCCTTCACTCAGCACCAATGCCAAACCCTACACACAGACATCATGTAAAGGGAATCGATGTTTAAACGGCAACACAACTTTCTTTCGGCTTCCAATATGGTACCTTCATGGCGAGGACTCTCGATGCCACCTGAGAAGAGCTGAGACGACGCAGGAAGTAGTCCAGCACTTCACATGTTGTCTGTTCGTCAGCCTTAGGACCCAACAAGAGATCCTGCAGCCGTCCCAGTAGCTGCCTTTGCTTTTGCTGTCTCTAACGGGAAGAGAGGAACCAGTTCAGGATGAGTTGGTAATGAGCTGCACATAAGTACCATGTTCGTTTGAATCATTAAGAATCATTCACACACAATCCTTTCTGCCTGCCAGCAGTAAGGTGTGGCGTTATAGTCAACATACTTGTCTCTTCTTGGCTTTCTGCTCTTTGCTCTCTCCCTCGTCGTCATCCTCTATTGGCAGATTGTCATCCGCAGCATCATGCAGCAGGAATTCACACAGGCACTGCACAGGAAGCACGTCCAGGGAGCCCTCACTGGACTGGACCAAATCAGCCAGCCACGGCATGGACTGAGAGGAAGCCTGTAAAAGATTGAAAATGTACCATACAGGATCCAGTATGCTAATCCAAAGCTAGTCCAGCATCGCACCAAGCTAATGTGTTACACTGTGCGTGTTGAGACACAACCCCTCATCTTCACCTACAGCTGCCAAGTGTTTAGTGAGTCAGAAGGTTGTACTGCAAGTGGTAGTATAAGTTGTGTGTACCTGTCTCTGGATGATGTTGAGGAGGAAGTCTGGGTTGCGACTGCGGCAGAGGAGATGTCCAAGACGCAGGGACTGGTTTAGGGTTTTTACCTGCTCCTGGATCTGAGGAGGAGGTCGACGAGGAGGACCCCTGAAGACAAACAAAGAAACGTGAATCTGTCTTCCAGTCAAAGCTGAAAGAACTTGTTTAGTGTTAATACAGATTCTTGCAGGACTTCTTATGTTATGGACGGTTGGCATACGTTTACTGTCCTCCTTCAATCTAAAGTGGAAGTTGTTTCCTTTGAGACTACACTCAAGTAGGTTGCACGGTGCTTAAGGCTCTTACTGTGGATCCAGACTGGTGAGCTGAGACAACAGCAAGCTGTTGCTCTCTGTGATGGTCTGTTTGGTGGAGGCCGCTGCCAAGTGGCTCTCAAAGGCCAAGATCTCCTGTTTCTCTCTCTGGGAGCTCTGCAGCTCCCTGTTGATCATCTCCGTCTTTGTGTCCTCGTCAGCGACCGTGCACGGAGGGTAGGTGTAGTTACTGCGGAAGCACAAGAGACGTGCGTTAGTTGTTGGGCGTTGTTATCCTGGAACTCTTCTGTTCTAAATGTTATCCTTCACCTACTTTGTCATAACCATCTCCATGAGCATTTTCAGTGTAGGATAGCCGTCCCAGGCAGCCAGACCTGGAGCACAACATGTCAGAGAATATGAGTAAAGAACATTTATTAGCTGCTCTTATGTATGCAACACAGAACGATGTGTGCTCTACCTATTTTCTGAGGATTAAACGCAGCCACGACGAGCAGCAGCAGCCACGCCTTCCAGTACAGAGCGGAGATCGCCAGATTTGGCGCTTGGTACCTTCAACATAAAGAGTCAATTGTTATTTTAGACTGTAAACTGTATGTCAATTGTTTTTAATAAAAGAGGATCGCAGTACCCTGCAGGCAACTGAATGTTCTCCGGGTGGTGGTATGTACACAGATTCAACACGGCGTCGATGAGTTGGATCCGTTCCACTTTCAGAACCTCCAAATCTGAGAAACAGTCCATCAGCTCTATGGAGGGAAAAGAGTCCAATCACAACAATATCTCCTTTGTTCATACTTTCCTAACATTCAAACGTCCACATATTGTGCCAGAGAGTAACACGCACGACTTTAACTGAACAGTTACAGCCTCAGTGGATCTTCACACACACACACACACACACACACCATCAGACTGAACTCCAGCTGCTCTCTTCACCAGGTGATCGGCGAGCTCCATGGCGTCGGCCGGGCCCAGGGGCAAGTCACGCGACAGCCCGATCACCAGAATGCGCATCAGTGTGTCCTCCAACAGAGGCACCTCGGAGCAGAGGCGAAGGAAGAAGCTGAGGAATAACACACGAAGGATCTTCGTAAGTTCACTGCAGAGTTACTGAAGTACCGCTGCGTGCTGCGTGTCCCTCCAACACACGTCTCAGACGTACATATCGGACTTTCTACTCTTCTTTTCATCCACTTCCTGTCCAGTGAAACCCGTGTATCTCCAGGTGTGGGGATTTTTAATGTTTGTGATTAACTGAAGCAGGAAGTGTTCCTTTATGGGATTGGGGGGGGGACAACTCTTAAAACTTGGATCAGCTGGAAAATACATGTTTCTTACAGTACAGCAACATTTTCTACTTCCAGAAGACAACGTGCTGGAATAACAGAAGGAGAACTCACTTCCTGTCGCTCTCTGGCGGCCAGTTGTCCCACTTGTAATACGTCTCAGGTTGCTCTGTGAACAGCACTTTGTGGAGGCTGCGGACATGAAAGAGATTCATAGATGTAGCAGCTGAAGACAGGATTAGCTTGTACAGTTAGAACACATGGGATACACGCAGGAACCGACCAGTGAACGTAGTCTTTTGCGCCAACTTTGCTGATGGTGGGAACCACGGTGTGAAGCCACCACACGGCGTCTCTCTGGATGGAAGCGATCTGATTCTGAAACGACCTCAGGCTCTCCACATCTGAAACAAACACATCTTGTTTAAAGCAAAGCTGATCGTACAGACACAGAAGCTGCAGCGAGGAAACACAAGCCGGGTGTTAGCATCGCACACACACGTACACAGCACTCACTCTTCTTCTCTCCTTTGTCCCACGCAAGGCCAGACTCTTTGACCTGAGCGGTGATGCCCAACATCATGGAGACGGTCAGCAAATCTGTCACCTGGATAACAAAACGCTCCTGAGGGAGAGACACCGATCATAAAGTGTCCAGAGTAAAAGCATGGACATTAAAGTGTCTTCGTATATATACATACTTTGAACTCCATGTCCACATAGGTGGTCTCCTTCCTCTCCTGCATTAACCCGAAGCAGAAGGGCTGGAAGTTAATCTCATGCTTGGTCTGTTTGATGATCTCTCGCAGCAACGCTCGGGACGCCCGGAGGTAATCGTCTTTATTGGTGAGCAGGTCCTGGAACACCATCGCCAAGAACTACAGACACAATGGAAGACAAGGGGAATGTCCATTTAAAGAAAACAATACACTTCAAAACACTAATGCCATGTCCACACTTGTTCAAACTATTCAAAAGTGTGTAGTTTGACCTTGGGCGCCTGCTCTGGGCTGTGCTGCAGGACTGTGTGGAGGACTTGCATGTTGTTGGGGTTCCTGGCATTGGACAGCTCATTGAAGATCACCAGCTTCACCATAGTGGCCAGGTTGTCTCTGTTAGCATTCAGCAGCTCCCTGCAGAATCACACCCAAAGCAACAGTTAGTGTGAAACCCTTTCTCCACCAGAAGTACAACGTGTGTATCTATATATGCAGGTTTTTAAGACGTGGGACAACACTATTGACCAAATCCCTGTTGATTTGCACACAACAACACGTTCAGAGTAACAACAGACCTGACACACAGCATGTAGTGGTTGAGGAGGACTTTAGGTTTGAGCCGGATCTTGATCAGGTTGGAGATCACCTCCATGTCATCGGCTCCCTGGGTGATGCAGTTCATGCACAAAGACATGAGGAGGTCTTGAGCTGGTCGAGTCAGCTGTGCACACAAAACAAAGACAGTGAGTTCATTGCTTACAGTAATCAACATTCATATTCACGATTACGCAACAAAGAACACTGAAATATATCACATCCAGAAGTTTGGCTGAACGTTGTTGCGTCTCTTGCATTTAAAGAGCAGTACACTGGGACCCATGTAGCAAGAGAATGTCCCAATGCAATACTGATAATGTGAGGACGTGTTCCTCACCTTTGGGTTCTGGAGCCACATCTCCAGCCTCTGCACAGCCATGAGTCGTGCCTCTTTGTAGCCACACGTGGCCGTGAGCAGACGCAGCAGGTTTCGGGAGACGTTGTCCATCGGCTGCCTGCGGTTCAACTGATCCCTCAGGACGTCAAGCACGTAGTCCTCCACGCTCTCCGCCAGTTCATCGTACCTGCAGTAAGCCAGAGAGGAAGACAGAACGCAAACGGTCCTATTTTGGCCTTAATTTCTAGAGTAGAAAACGCAATTCAATCCACACACAAATCTGGCAATTTCAAGTTGTGTCTCTGGGACTGCAGCGTCCCTCACATCTAGATGGGTCGTCTTCTTACCTCGGCATAATCGGCCCTTCGTCCTCGGGGCTGAGTTTCTCCTCAGCTATCAGCAATTCAGTCTGGCAGTCGTCCTCATCGGGGGTTGAGGGATGAGGGCTGCTCCCTGAAGACAACATGTGAAAACCCAAAAGCAGCGTAAATAATCAGCACTTCCTGCATCAGCAATCCTAACACCCAACAGGCTAGTGTGTGTGTGTGTTTACTCAATGTACCTGCGCTGAGATCTCCCCCCGAGCGGCCAGTGTCAGCCTGCAGCAGCATACTCTTCGGGGGCATCTTTGTACCAAAAGCAGTCTGGATGTTGTCAACAAAATTCTTGCAGTGAGAACTGTCCACCCAGATTCTTTCCCCCAGAGAGTCCTCAATGTACACCTGGAAATACATTTTATATGAACAACCTGCAAGACATGGCTGAAATAAAACACTCTAAATTAAATCATTAAGTGTTCGGGGAATTCTCACTTTTACAAAGATCTCTGGCCAGTTCTCGTCATCCTCGTAGGCAGCCATCAGCAGATTGGAAGCAAGCACAGACACAAGGCTGTTCCCCTTCGCTTTAAAGTTGATGGAGGCGTCCCGCCGCAGGAGGCTGCACAAGGCCTGTGAGTGAGACAGGTGGAAAGTCCAGTCAAATTCACGTTGGGGGAGAATTCTTTGCAAGGCCGACACATCATCACGGAGAAATCTTACCTCAATAATTCCTTCAGTAGCAAAAACGTTGGGCTTGATTTTGGCGAGGAACATGAGACTGAGGTACAGCGTTATGTCAGGCTTGGCTCGGTTCAGCTTCAGTTGTTTCACCGCGCCACACAGCAGTCCCTCGATGCGGTCGTCATTTCCTTCAGACTCTGCAGCTTCAATCTCATCCAGAAGCACTGCCGGTGACACTACAATAAAAAGGACTTTTAACTTTCTTTGCTACTTTTCTGAAATCCTTTCCAAGTAAACAAGAAAAACATGGACACAGCCACTAATCTACCTTCAATAGGTACCACTGACGGCTCCTTTATTGAGGGTGATATCGCCCTCTTGTCCACAGCTGCGACTTCAGCAAGTCGTCCCAGAGCACTGACGGGAGGGGTGGTGGATAGTTTGGGGCGCTTGGTGAGGCCGGACAGACCCGATGAAGAGGGCAGAGTGGAGGAAGTCTCTCTCTTACGGTCAGCAGGTATACTTGTGGATGCTGGCTTCAGCAGGACAGCGGGGGCTTTGGTCTCTCCACCCTTTGATCCGAGAGCAATGAAATCTCCTGGTGGAGGGTGACCTAGGAGAAGCAGACATTACAGTCAGCAGGCATTTTCTTCTGCTTTGCTACTAGGGCTAGGCAATATGTTGAAAATCAAATATCACGATATGTTTGAGCAAATACCTCGATATCGATTGGGACGATATTGTATTGTTGACTAATGTTCATTTCACAACATATTTACAAAATGAGATTTTAATAGTCAGTTATGAGTAATGGCAAATATTAGAACAGCTCAATTACATCACTTTACTGTAATACAGCCTTTAAAAATAGGAATATGGTCTCATATGAATCAATCAATTAAAGTTTTGCTTATATAGCTTAAGATCAACAACTCGGATCTTAAACATAAGGAGTGAAGCAACACTAAGGTTGCTCTGGAGTTAGCTTTATACCTGATGGTTTGGCAGCACTGGGGCGCCTGAGAGTTGTTGGCTTTGGACGATTCATCTTGACTAACAGGCACAAGTCAAAGCCAAATATAAAGCAGGTTAAGAAGGTGACATTTCTTAGCTTGGAGTCTGTGTGTGAGAAAAAGATGGAGAATCACAAGATTAGCAAAGCTAGCTAAGATAACTTAATGGCTAGGGCTAACATCAATTAGCTTTTCAGGACTTCAAATCGCAAACAAATATGATTTGGCAAGGACAAATACATCAGCGTTACAGACTAAAAGTAGCTAAAAGGATATATGTTGTAGTACATACTGGACATAAACTGCCAGACTAACGACAACAAATACGGCTAAAGCTACATATGTGGCTGTTAGCAACGTTAGCTAGCTTAACGGTGTCAAACGCAGCACTGATAGTGAACTACCATTAATTAACTTGCAAATTTAAATTAAACGTGGCTCACATAGCTATTTGGTGTCGTAAAACTGGTCGTGGTTAGCTTGAAAGATGCACTTTAAACTAAAATGAACGTTAGCCGGCTCTGAGCTATGAGACAGTCTGAGCCATGACGGCTTCTTCTTCTTCTCTGTATTAATGTTGTTCGCTAACAAACAGCAAAGTGCACAGCGCCACCTAGTGCCGTACCAGGAAGTGTCAGACGGTGATGTTGTTGTACTTAAACGCAGTCTATACGACACAGATCGACTTCTTTAAAAGCATAAGTAAGATGTGCTTCGCTTCAAAACATTACGAGACCTCGTTATTTCTGTTTTGAGTGTTATATCGTTATTCTGCTTGTCACTGCATATAGCTACACACAAGTTTTACTTTGAAATTATTCACCGGAAATTGTCACTATGCCATTATGTCAAGCTTTATGCTTTATTAGTACCGCTGTAGTTACTCACTATGGCCACCAGATGGCAGTCAAACCCATCAATATAAATTAGCCACAACTTTCTATGAAGTATTGCTATGCTATGCTAACTTAACAATAGATGGAGATGTAGTTATGTACTGTGGCCACTGGAGGGCAGCATGTACACTGTAAGTCTATGTGTGTCCCCTCTGGTGGTTACAATGGGTAACTGCAGTATGGCATACTAAACTTCCGGTCAACACTTTCAAAGTAAAGCTTTTAAATGAGACCTGTAATTACGTATGTTGACCACTGTGTGGCATTAACGACTATTTGTTTTTCTATTACTGTGCACTACATAAAGTAAGCTTCAAACTGATCATACCAGGGATATAACAGTATTACAAGTAATTAAAATAAATTACTATAAAGAATATCACCTTTACTAAAGAGAACACGACGGATGATGACAGTGAGTTCACTTTTACACAGTTTTCTAATAAGGTCTTGCATTTAATCCATGCATACAAAGCAAATACCAAAGAATTATCCAGCAGATGTCATCATTTTTGACTGTATTGGCTGTAGAAAATGCTTAATTTCAAGCACAATTACTCTAATGTGGTTCAGTCAGTATTTGGAAAAGTTTCCCCCCATCACTAGTGTCAATGTCAACATATATTTTGCCATGTCATAACTATCATTATTTCTAAAAGAAAATCAAATATTTTATATTACATTTTGGATATAGTCCTAGAAGAAAAATGCAAGCTACCTTTAACTAAAATAAACTGATAAAAACAGCAAAATCATTAAATTTCTTGCTTTTGCACCAACAGTTTTAGGAGCTTTAAATTGAATTACAAGGCTGGAAAAACTCACCAACAAATCTGATTCAGATAATCACAACAAAAGAATCATTCCTCAAAAAGGTAATGACTTTGAGAATGAGGTTATTAATGGTGTACCTTATCTCCATATATATTTAGACTTTAGGATGAATCAGTAGCTGTTTTCCTTGCTCGCCAAAATAAAAGCACATATAAAAGAGAGAAAAGATTAAACATGACGGCAAGTTATTACATTTTTTATATTTATATATCTCTTATATCTATTCTTTTTCATATTAGTACACTAGATTCACTTTCTTGCCTAAAAAAGCAAAGTAGACAACTTTAAACTTGCACGCTTCCTTTAAGCCCCACTGATTTAACACAGGGTGGCAGCAGTTTCTATTGTACTAAAATGGTAACATTAAGGTACCGTGGTGGGAGGCTTTTTTTTTTTATCTTACCAGAATAAACTTTTATCATTTATGTAAATAAATAAAGATTAATGAGAACATAAAAAGACTTAAATCTAAACAGAATAATCGGACATATCAAGGCCCACAAAAGGAGAATAAGAGCAACTTCATCATAACTTTACTCGTTTCAATACAGATAACACAAAAGATTAAAACACAGCAGCCACCATGTGAAGCAGCAGGTCCAAAAGGAAACAAGATGCTGTTTTATATCTAAGTACTATGTGATGGTGAGTCACACGGTGAAGCAATGTAGATGCAAGGTTTTTTACAGTATGCAAATGTTCATCCCGACAGCTGTTTTCATTCTTTAAAAAGGTCCATGCCTCAAGGAGAACAAAGTCTGAGCATCAAAGCTTTACCCCCTTAATAATGTCCATATTTAGTCCCACCCATGGTCAGCGGCTGTGCTTTGTTCATTCCTTAAACATTACGAAGCACTCTCAACTACTTTGTGAACAAGCTGCACGATCCTCGCTGTCCTCAAAATCCCAAACTTTTATTTTGATAATTAAATAGTTTGAAGAGAATCTAACAGAAGTATTAGACTTCAAACAGTCCACCATGGTCTGCCCCAGCTGCTGCCATCACTACTACTGTGACTCCACCATGTTCCTTTCCATGCAGCTCCAACCTGCCAGCCGGGTTACGTAAAGTGTTTTCATATGAAACACATTTTGGTGAAGTCAGTGGAATGTCCAGTCAATGTTCCAAATTAAATCTTGTCTCATAAGGGAAGTCTACGAATCTGCAAAAACAATCCTTTTACTTCTTCAGATTACGTACGGTCCAAACTGAGACTCAGTTATACCCCCACACGTGTTTATAAAAGAAATGTTTTATCAGTGTGGTCAATATCAGCCTTTTACTCACTAATAACTTGGAGCATTTTTAAGAAAAGAAAAGGATCCCTTTACGACAGGGGGCCCCTTTGTGCCAGATCACATTTCTGAGTTCAACAGTCTGAGTCACAAAGAAGCAAGTTTAGTTACTTCCTGTAATCCAAAACTGCCTGTAAGAACTCAGACCCCACAGCATGTTGATCTAACGAAAACCCCGACAAGTCTGCCGCACATGGTCCGCTGTTTTTATTTTGTTCCTCTCGATGGGTATACTTCAGGTCATCTACACTACACTGCTGCCAGATGGACAGTATTCGGGTGGTACGGCGTTGACGGAGCAGCTGAATATCAATGATTAATTCTCTCTTTTTGTCCACTGCTGACACACAATAAACCTGAACTATGTTCTCATATCTCATCAATCTAATCTCATTCTAATCTAAATCCCTGTAATCTCATCTCTAATTTAATGTAATATAAAATAATTTGACCTGTAATATCATTTTATTTATTCTCACATTAGAGATACAATTAGATGTAATCCAATTCCATCCCATTTCATCAAATGTAATCTCCAATTTAGTTTGATCTAATCTCATTCTCATCTCATCTCATTTTGTCGAAATTATCTCTGTTCTAATATAATCGTATTTGATCTAATCTCATGTAACCCCCTATCATCTCATCTCTAATGTAATGTAACCCCCATCATCTCTAATCTAATCTAATGTAACCCCCATCATCTCTAATCTAACCCCTATCATCTAATCTCTAATCTAATGTAACCCCCATCATCTCTAATGTAATGTAACACCATATCATCTCATCTCTAATCTAATGTAACACCATATCATCTCATCTCTAATCTAATGTAACACCATATCATCTCATCTCTAATCTAATGAAACACCATACCATCTCATCTCTAATCTAATGTAACCATATCATCATCTCTAATCTAATGTAACACCATATCATCTCATCTCTAATCTAATGTAACACCATATCATCTCATCTCTAATCTAATGTAACCCCCATCATCTAATCTCTAATCTAATGTAACCCCCTATCATCTGATCTCTAATCTAATGTAACCCCCATCATCTAATCTCTAATCTAATGTAACCCCCATCATCTAATCTCTAATCTAATGTAACCCCCTATCATCTGATCTCTAATTTAATGTAAACCCCATCATCTAATCTCTAATCTAATGTAACCCCCTATAGACGGAATCGGAGTTTCGGGCTTCCGGTGGAATTGCAATGCATGCTGGGGTGGCGGGCGTAGAATAGTGAGCACCAACTCTACAAGGGCCGCCATATTGGATTTCTTCTCTACGTGTTTACATTGTCTTTATCTTATTCTTCAAGCGTGTTGTAAACAAACCTACTGCTCTACAATGAGTTCTGAACTCCTTTCTTATGATGAGGTTCAGATGTGGAAAGTTGAAGCTTTGAAAGAATTTTGCCGCAAGCGGAATTTAAAGGTTTCAGGAACAGAACTGGAGCTTATTGCTGCATCAGAGATGGGCATTGAGGAGCAACCAACAGCTAACGAAAGACTTTCAATCACAGAAAAAGAAAAAGCTTTTGGTTATGCCGAGTGGCGTTTCAGTGCCTGATCCCTTGACACTTGCAGGATGGCCGGGTCAATGAAAACAACAGCATGACTTCTTGGCCGCCGATATACCTCAGCGATATAACATTATGTTTAATGTCTGACCACCCAGGGAACCATGTCGAGTTTCATAAACGAACTTTGAACGAATACAAAGAAGGCAAAGCATTTAGATTTTGACTCTGGCTGGTTGAAACAAATATCTTTCAATCCTCTCGCAGATTCTGAGTTTTGCTTTTTGAAAGCTAAATGTTACTCATTCAATGAAGATTTCCCATAACGTCCACATTCAGCATGGATCTGCGCAGTCAAGAAAACTGGCGATATCATAAGTGCTTATTGCAGTTGTGTTGCAGGGTAAGCTATTATACATATATACCTAACTTGTGTTTGTTAATTATTATAAAACTCAATATATAGAAAGTACATTTGTCAATATATAAATCAAGTAGATAGACTACATACCCCAGGTCGAGTTCAGGATCAGGGAATTCATTTGTTGGTTTTCCTTGCATGAAATGCTCACTGCAAATCCGCAAAGATTTATTGGGCTCCCAAGACTTCCCATTGTAATCCTGTCTCTTTACAGCATTGGTCCATGCTAGCCTTCTGTCTTTGTTCTTTAGTGCTGTTGGAAATGGAAATAGTTCGAACCACACAATGTCGGTGTCTAATCTAATGTAACACCCTATCATCTCATCTCTAATCTAATGTAACACTTTATCATCTAATCTCTAATCTAATGTAACACCTTATCATCTAATCTCTAATCTAATGTAACACCTTATCATCTCATCTCCAATCTAATGTAACACCATATCATCTCATCTCTAATCTAATGTAACCCACTATCATCTCATCTCTAATCTAATGTAACACCATATCATCTCATCTCTAATCTAATGTAACACCCTATCATCTCATCTCTAATCTAATGTAACACCTTATCATCTCATCTCTAATCTAATGTAACACCCTATCATCTCATCTCTAATCTAATGTAACACCCTATCATCTCATCTCTAATCTAATGTAACACCATACCATCTCATCTCTAATCTGATGAAATGCAATCCCATCTCACGTTACCTCATCTCACGTTCCTGCCTTGTTGCATTACAAAGCTGCTTCATTTAAATACAGAAGCAAAAGAGATGCTTGTGTTTAACTCATTACACGAAGGCTTCACAGAGAAGTATGGCGCAGAACACAAAGCTGGTTCTTCGTCCGACAACGTTTATTTGCTTTTTACTAGAATGCTCCACTGCAGATGAAAGCACCAGTTCGTCACCATCTCTAGTAAGTAATTGATTCCACGTGGGATTCAGTGGAAGAGCTCGATCTGTTGAGTCACTAGCCGTAAATGATTACATGAACACAAATCTACAGCAATCTGATGATTATCTGGCACTTAGTCTCGTAAAAGAAACGATTTGTCACGAGTTAGTCAGTTTTGTGACGATATTCAATGTTTCCTGTTTGGAAAAAGAGTACAAGCAAAGAGAGACGTACAGTGCGTGTGCAAAGTTTTCATTTATTTTGGTCTGAACATTCACATTAGGAACATTTCTTATCTATTCACTCACTTTATCTAAAGGTCAACATTGCATCATGCGAGACAATGTGTGTGTCTGTTATTTGTGTCTCTGCTTCCTCTTTGGTCTCTGCAGAGGCTAAACATAGAACCCTTTAAACAGAAACCATCATGGAAAATAAATGATTCAATAATGAAGCTACTTTTGGCCTAAAATGGTCAATTAAAAAGCCTGACGTCTGAAACCACGAGTCCTGAATTCAACTTGACGATGATCAAGTTTGATTATGATTTGTCTGTCAGTCTGCGCTTTTTCAAAGCAGGTATTTCACCGTATTGGCTCCATTAATTGCTCAATTTGATAATGGACGTGCCTCCTCATAACACTAACCAGATTACAAATCTACATGAAGCATTTCTGCCACACCGATGTTTACCTTTCCCGCGCATGTGTTGTGATCAAAACTGTTTCTCAAATCTGTTTTACATTTCTGCAAATTCCACGAGGACTCAACATATGCCAACACTATTATTACTCATATAAGCTACAATTTACCAGGCAGTATATCCTGCAAGAGACTTCACAAGATCCTTTTAGTCTTTGAAAGAATCTGCTCTAAGTCACGTTGGTCCAGTCAGCAGAAAAACATGTGAAAGTGCATTTTCCTCCTGTTTTGAATCTGTGTTTGAACTGTGCTGCCCACAGTGTTTATAGTGTAAACACATGGCATCTGTTTTTAACAGGCACTACAGTCTGAAGCAACCTCAGAGCTGAGGTCTTCGTATAGCCGATAAATGAACAGGGGAAACCCATGAGAGTGCAGCAGCCCCTTAAAAGGCTACTGACTTAACATATTTACATTCACTACTTAATTACCCAGAATAACCTGTGACGGTACTGGCAGCAGTGCAGTTCAAATAAGAGAAATCCTGCGACTGCTGAGCTACTACGCCACATACTTTCCCCAGGAAAGGAATGCTGCTGCTGCTGCTGCTCCAGAGTCAGACGGAGGGAGGAGGAGGTCGCTGTGTTCTCTCAGTTAATGCACATTTTTGAATACCTTGTAGTGTAGACTTGACCACAACAGAGTTGTCTCCTCGGAGAGGACCATTAGACTGACAGAGTTTATGACTTCCTTTGGAAACTTTAAGTTTTTCTCTTGGCTAATATAGAAAATGAGCTGACTTTGTACAGATTAGTTTTGTAAAGTAAGCAGAAGCAGTCGCCAGCAAATATCTATCTTCTATTTCTGGCATCCCCCCCCACCCCCCTCCCCTGCATCCTCCCCTTGCCAGACTGACGTCAGCAGAAAGTTATTTTCATGAATGGAGGGGGCGGTCACGAGGAATCGGTGACGTGAGTGCTTGCGGAAGCAGAGCGTGGAATGTTGGTACATTGTTGTTGTTTTGTAGTTAATTCAGTCCGAGGATACACCGCTGCTGGACGCTTTATACCAACTGTGTCAAGTTACTCCGCCGCGCGTATCGGAAACCTACTCCGCCACTTTTTACGCATCACGGTCCACAGATATCCGCGTCCACAGAGGTGAGTTTGTGTTTTGGTTTTTTTTTCTTTGGGAAGATGTTTTGACGTCTATTTCTAAATTGCTGAAGTTGTGACATATTTGCGCATGCAGACAGGATTATGATGGCCGCACACGCGCTCGTCACGTAGGATAAATTGTTGATCCAGGTTATGAAAGTTGATGTTGACTTTGTAGATTGTTTCAGTCGCGTGGACACGTGTTTTTTTTTTAGAGTAACATAACACAATGCCTCAAAAAGTGGCTCAGAGGTTAGTGTAGTCGTGTGAAATAAGTGAGAAATAAAGCTGAAACAGTTATTATTATTATTATTATTATTATTATTATTATTATTATTATAATAATAATAATTTGAAATTATGTTTCCAATTTCTTTTGCCGAATTTTAGTAATTTGAATCAGCCTGGTAATTTATAAATTAATTGAAGGGGATTAATTCTCTAAATGAGTAAAATTATACAGGATATCTCCTTTTTTATAAAACTTAAAATAAATAAATATAACGAGCGCAGAAAACGTGTATTCAACACATTTAATAAATACATATTATAGAAATCACACCCTTTTTTGCCGAAGTAGTCTTAATATTTCCGTTATAACGTAATTTAATGTTGTTAAAGTTACTGCTCATGTAAACATTTTCTTCTTTTTGTTTATTTATAGCCGAGGCATACTTTATGTCACTCGATTGAGCTTTTTGTGGAAAATAGAAGTGAAACAAACTCACAAACTACCGAATTCATATAAAACATTCTCACATCCCCTTTTTAAATTCTGCCACTCTTGCTCATTTCAACGCGGGATTTAATGTAGGCTGCTATAACGCAACATACCAGCCTACTTTTGACATTGGAAACAACACGTGGTCTGCATTTTAGACATGTGGGACAAAGGGCACGATGAGGACGTGGACCACCGGGGCTGACTGGCCTCCACAGGAGAAACAATCAGTCACTCCACAGCAGGAGGAGCACATATTTCCACAAACAATAAATCACTCTGGAAGAAGAAAAGGCTTTATCTTATCTTCCTAACAGTTCTACTCTAAAGATCAGGAAACTATGTCCTAAAAGTGCAATTGATTTTCTTTTGATTGTTACCTAGTAATAATAATAAACCACAAGAAATAACACTGCCTTTTAGTTTGCACTTTGTTTTTAGTAACTTGGACTTGTGAGCTTTTAATGTAAGTGTGATTAATATACGGGGAATATTTGTCTTTGAGTAACTTGTTTCACTTCGAGTGTTACAGGTTTGTGTCTGCGAGGCTTTAGTGATTCACTGTTGTTTCTGGTGGGTGCTTTCAGACAGGCAGTGGGTGCACTCCTCTCCTCTGTCATGAGGTTAACATGTGGTTTAATCACCAAAGTGATGATGTCTTCCTTGGATGGAGAAGCACCAGGGGCTGACTCATTTTACCACCACAACAGTCAGTGACATTAACAAGATGCATGGGGAGAAGTTCCCCCTGACACACAGGATATATACAGTGTGTGTTGTTGCTGGTCAGTAGTGTAGCAGCGTAGCAGAATGTGAGATGTGTCTGTGGTGGAGTATTGTGAAAGTGAAATAGCTGTGGTTTGTGATGCTGTGACTCACAGGGAACACCTCACCATGATGTTTTTTTGCTCCTCTTACTGGAGAAAAAAAGATGTCAAGTTTTGATTATTGACTTTGGAAGCCAGTGATTTTATCCACAGCTGAACCTGCCAAACAAAGTGTGTGCAGGCAATAACAGACGTGTGAACAGGCCTGTGATGCATCTGTCCAAAGTGACTCCTTGACAGTTATATGGTGTCTGAGACCACTCACTCTGCCCCCCACTGGGATTTGCATCCTGCCTAACGCTGCTGTTCTGTCAGTGACCGAATCTCAACCCACTGCTTTCACCTCATTATGTTCAGAGGTGTTGCAAGTATCAGGATTACTCATTTATTTATGTCGGGGGGTGGAGGGGTCGTGTTATTTGGGAATTCCTTGATGGTGCTCACTGGGGCTGACTTGCTGATTCCATTGTTGATCTTTTCCCCGGGCAACTTCCTGATTCCACCGTGACTAGAATTGCAAGTTGGCAGCAACACAAACACTGTATAGCTCCACAGCATTATATATATATACACACACACACACACACACACACACACACACACACACACACACACACACGTGTGCTCTGCTGTCACATCCTGTCTGTCCATGTGCAAGTGTCTCAGCTCATTGTTTTAAAGAAGAAACAAAGTGATGCTCGTTTAAAGCAGAATATGTTCCTATTATTCACATATTATTGCTCTCCATGGTAGTAAAAGTGGGACAGGTACATCCTTGTTTTTTGTGCATTCTTGACATATCTTTGACTCCCAGCGTCCCTGGTTGGGAGGATATCTTTGCTCAGATATCTTTGCGAGTTCCCCTCCCTTTTCCGCACAACACTTCTGGTGTTAATGCCAGCCAGCCATTTCTAAAGCTCTCTGTACTTTTCCTTCCTCCCCGTGAAACAACGGGATTTTCCAGGAAACGTCAGATCGGGAGGGTGTGATTCCCTGCCGCTTTGGTCGTCGCTTTTACCAGTAAACAGCATGACTCACCGCTCAGCTATGCTCTCCATTTCCTTCACATAATATCCCACCAAATGTGCTGCGCTGGAGAAAGAGCAGAGAGCCGCGCGCACCGCTCTGTAGAGAAGTCTCTCCACCTCCCCTACATGAGGCTGTCAAAGGGCAGCAACACGTCGGCTTTCTGCTTAACCTGCTCCCAGATTAAAACAAAAAGAAGATAAACAGATTCCAGACAAGCAAACTCTGCATGTATCACTGCTGCACAAGCTCATAAGTCTTTGATATGCTGTTTATTCTAGGAGTCCGGGCCCCACAGTGACCTACTGTCACTGAAGTGCAGCCTGAACTTCACCAGATGCCCGAATGTAACAGTGTAAACAGTGAACAAATGGTACACAGCTTTATTAAACAGACTGTTTAATTAAAGTGTATACAGTTTATACTTTACACTATTTTATGAATTTTCTCTTGAAGAGCTGGTTCTGTGTTCTTTAGGCGCGGTCAGTTCATCTTTAAAGCAATGTGGACACCCACAGAACAAAGTAGCAGGTTTACCAGAAACATTCGTCAAATAAGACACACGCTCAACACACAACCATCGCCATGACACGTGTGTGTGTGTGTGTGTGTGTGTAATGTACAGGTGGGTAGTTAGGCTTTAATCTGCATGTATGTTAAGTTCATCAGTGGAATGCAACATGTTCTGTTGTATGAGACAGAGAAGGAAAGTCAAATGAAAGATGGAGAGGGAAGGCAGTGGAGTCCCGAGCTCCACACATGTGCACACAGGCTGCCTTTTTGATTTGTTTGGGCAAGTGCACGAGTGAGACACTTCTGAATTCCAGACATTTTGTGGATCTCACAGCCGTTTGTTTTACAAGTGGGATTGTCCGAACTCCACCCCCGCCGTGGCCGAGTGCATCGCAGGACATATTCAGAGCGAAGATTCTCCCGTGTTGTGCATGTGAGGGTTTGCACATGTGTGAGCTCTCAGGAATGTGGTTTTGTTCTTTACCCGCCATTCTCTGGCTTTTCTTTGAGGTATTTTCCCAGACTCCTCTTCTTACTGCTGTGAGAAAACCTACTAAGAGTTGTTTTCTTGGCTCCGCTGTGACGCTGTGACTTGTTGTGAAATGTCTCGTCTGAGTAGCAGAGTGGATTCGGCTGTGTAACGTAATTGCCGGTTTTTTTTTTTGTTGCTTTGAGGAAACTTTGGCATTTTGAGCAGGAAAACATCGTCTCTCTGCGAGTTGCAAAAACATAAGCACATGCCTCAAGAATTTCAGGGAAACAACCTGGCCTCTCGGTTCAAGCTGGAGGCCTCTTGTATGCAGAGAGGGAGGCCCCACATTGCTTTTCCATGATATATACCCAGGGACCCCTTCTGATGCAAGACCACTTCACTTACACCGTGCGGGCCAACTTGCTGTTGAGGAACGCTGCATTTCAGCTCTTCATCTTTATTTGATGCTTGTGAAAAACTCAATTATGCAATCCTTTGCTGCGTGTTGTGCAACATGTACAAAGGACACCAGAGGGAGCAGCAGATGTTCCCTAAATGTCTAAACATAAGTTTGGTTGGAACATGTATTTCTCACCAAGTCTTTGAGGTTCAGCTGCTCGAGACAAAAAACATTCTGTAGACGGGGATGTTGAATTTAAGCTATTTTAAGAACAATGACTAATGTTCAAGTTCCATCAAAGACAGGGAGTCATACAGTTGTTTTTCGTGCCGACATGCACTATCTCAAAGTCCAGTATTAGCAATACACCTAAATATATGATGTAAAACGTGATAAACATCCCAAAAACAGCAGCCACACCCAGAGAATGTTCTCCCATGAAAGCTGCAGCTAACAGGACTGCAGAGAATATTTGCCCTCCTACTGAGGTTTCACTTATCGCATGCTCACTTAAATTGTTTAGTTGGCAGAAATTTGTGTCAGCACTGTGGGCTAAATATACCCTGCAGAGTTAAATAAGGGCATAGAGCAGCTCAGGAAAGCCCAGTGTAAGAGGATCCAACCAGCGAGACACAGGCCTAAATCCACAGACTACATTGTCTCACATGCAGCAGAAATACATCAGTGACTATAAAGGAAAGTATTTCTCTGTGACACTCTATCTCCAGGAATTTTCCACATGCGTATCAACTGCCTTGTAAAGTTCAGCATAACTGTAAATGTTATGCTGAGGTCTGTTTTTAAAGTGCGATGAGGAGGCAGAGTCCCTGTGGACAGCGAGACATGAGATTAGGGGAATAAACAATCCACGTTGGACTGGATTTAGCAGGATGAAGATGAATTGAAGCCGTTATTAGCACAAGTTAGTGCTTCTTATTCGCACTATGAATAGGTTGTGCTGTGGTTATGAATGAGACTTGTTTACCCTTTGGGTGACCATGTGACTCACACTCCCACGCCCATTTGCAGGGCGTTTCCATGGCAGCAGTCGAGCATGGAACAGTGCACTCGTAGTCAGGCTGGCCTGCAGGTTCTGAAATGGAGCCTTTTGGGGGGGGTGTGGGGGTCGGTCTCTCTCTCTCTCTCTCTCTCTCTCTCTCTCTCTCTCTCTCTCTCTCTCTCTCTCTCTCTCTCTCTCTCTCTCTCTCTCTCTCTCTCTCTCTCTCTCTCTCTCTCTCTCTCTCTCATCAATGCAAAGCTGTATGAAGAGAGAGGCAGCCTGTTTCTAATCTCTCTTGGTCTGGTGAACTGCACTGTCAGGGCCATCCTCCTCCAACAAAGTAAATGTAGGCGCGCTCCAGTGCTCGAGCTCAGCGGTGTCATGCTGCCCTCTGCCGGCCTCTGTGGCTGCAACACGCACGCATAAATATTGACACATGACGTCATCCTAGGAATGTTGTTGTGGTGCCTTTTTATAGAGAATGTGTAGAAAATAAACATCTAAATATATTATTACATATTATATTATTGAATTATTATTACTGATGCATAAAGATGTGAGAAGCATTTTAATGTAAAGTGACTATTAGCTTAAATGTAGTGGATTCAAATATTCTGGCAATGTGTCTGTTAATTGTATTTAAGTACAGCACTTGAATAAATAAGCTTTAATTTACACTGTTTTTTCTTTTTACCTCTCAGTGTGTCTTCTGTGAGACTCTGGCCAGTTGTCTGCATGCAGGGAATGACGACTCATTTTAAGACGAGCAAAGCTTTAAGGGTAAGTGTTTGAGAAATGTAGATTGTTGTTAATATTCAGACATGGAGCTGTTCTTCATCCACTGTTCACGCCCTGCAGGTCAAGAAGGAGGCGGGTGAGAATGCCCCGGCGGTCAGCGACGATGAGTTAGTGGCCATGTCCGTGCGGGAGCTCAACCAGCACCTGCGTGGGCTGACCAAGGATGATGTTGGGAAGTTGAAACAGCGGCGAAGGACCCTGAAGAACCGGGGCTACGCCGCCAGCTGCCGGATCAAACGCGTCACCCAGAAGGAGGAGCTGGAGAGACAGAAGATAGACCTGCAGCATGAGGTGAACAAGCTGGCCCGCGAGAACGCCAGCATGAAGCTGGAGCTGGATGCTCTACGAGCCAAGTATGAGGCCCTGCAGTGTTTCGCCCGGTCCGTGACCCGCGGGCCCCTCTCGCCGGGCAAAGTGGCCACGACCAGCGTCATCACCATCGTCAAGTCCGCCAACCGCAACAACTCCAGCCCGAACCCGTTCTCAACTCTTTCCTAGTGTTGACAGGACTGGGCTCTCCTACTCCTGCCTGGTCCTTCCCGGTTCTGACCCAGCCTGAACCCACTCCTCCTGCACTGAGAGGACGCTCAGTAGTCAGACTAAAGGGATGGAATGGGGTGGCATGCTGTCTGTGATGTTACTCTGCTCTCACGACTGTCTCTCTCCTTCTGTCTCCCTTACACACTGTCTGTCCACTGTGCAACCCCCCCCCCCCCCCCGACCCCCCCAGCACCGGCAGGGTACTGGGCCTCTGTGACCTTTCCTCCATGACTGTTAGCAGAGATTTACTCCAGTGTGAACAAGTCTTTCACATGCCTTAATGTGGCAGCACTGGCCCGGGCCTGCTCTTTAAGTCACACACATGTGACAGTAAAGCTGTTTGTAAAGCCGACGCCAAATCACATTATCTTCACGTAGAAATGCCTCAATGTCAACGGAGAATTCAAAGTGGTTTCCTTAAAACAAATGACCTTTAAGTGATCAATAGGAATTATTATAGAACACTAACGCAAAGAGGATTGATGCTTGGAGGTCAGTTAGCCACTTCTTTACAGACACAACAGGCGTTATGGTAAAACTTTATGTCTAGTATGCATTATGAACATACTTGTAATGCATCATCTGCTTATAGCATATTCGTAATGCTTCATAACTTAATTGCTGATCACTCACTGACTTTATAAACATACTTTTAATGTTAGAATTATACTGCATATAGTATTATATGGGATTATAAAGTCAGAGAGTGACCAGCTGTAAAATGTGTTGCGATTATACTTATAAAGCATTATGAATATAAGTGCTTACAACTTTAAATATACAGTGCTATAAGCAGATTTTAATGCATTTTAAGGATGTTTGTAAAGCATTATAGACATCATAGAAAGTGTTCTTCTAAGAGTACAGCAGTAGGTTCCATACTTGTGCAAATGCTGCTCTAATACAGGAACACTTTTCATTTGTGTTTGAAAAGGTTAAAACTCTCATCAGGCCTGAATTTGTATGCAAACCTTTGCTGGACTTTATTGACTCCACTTGTAAACATATTTGTAAAAGGTGCCCATTTGTGCTTTAAAAAAAAAAAAAAAGAAATCTATTGGCAACTGCAGCAAGTTGTCTCACCTCTACATGAGGTACATCAGCGTTTAAAGAGGCGTATCTGATGCACCTTTGTGTCGCTACAGCTCATCCGTGGAACGCTTGACGTGCGAGTTTGGTCAGAGAATAGTGTCGTGTAAATGGTTTAAGATATAGGAGTGGTTTGTGCAGATGCTGCAAGGGATTCGTTTGGTATCTTTGTGACTCTTTGACTCTTTGAAAGATTCACTATTTGTGCTGAAATGCAAAAAGAGGTGAATACTTGTTTTCCACAAATTCAAATGGCTATTTGAACAGGTAGATTTGGAAAGTGATTTTTGGGCCGGATTTGAAATGTAACATTGCCCAGTGTCTATTTTATATACAGCACTTAAAACTGTAACGATGCAGTATAAAGAAAACAAGTCGCAGGGCAACAGAAAGAAGCTATTTTTGCATTTGTGAAGTGAGTCGGTGGTTAAATGTGGAGCGTACTGTAACGTTAAGCCTGATGTAACTACTCTCTGATGTGTATACCACAGCACTTACTTGTGTTGCCTCTTCCCCTTGTACATGCCACTCTTCGATAGGTAATCCATATTGGATATAGTGATAATGAGAGCGGTCCTTAGAAGTGAAAAGCAACTTACTTCCTGTATATTACAGACTACCGAAAAGAATAAGCTCCCACTGCCTCCATTGTCACTTTACAATCGAGAACTCCGTCCAAATAGAAAATCATTCCTACTGCTGGGTCACGAGAAGTGCTGCTGCTGGAGTTGGTAACTCTGACACGTTTCTGATACTTTATATGCATATATAAATATATATATTACATATTTTTCTATATTTATGTATTTTACTATCCTGGGAGTGGTGTGGTTATGTAATCATTCTTAAGCAGTCAAATTACGTTGATGCTGACCTTCTTTTGGAAAACGTTGTATTCACATTTACAATGAGAAAAGTTTTTTCATAACTTAAAGTCTTCTTTGTTTATACCCCATGAAGAAATAACATTTAGTACACAGCGTGCCCAGGGTTACACACAGATCTGTAACAGTGGAGAACTGACTGACTGTTAGTGAAGAGCACATTTATCATCTTACTTCATGATGATGTGATTAAGAGAGAAGTTGGAAGTCAAACAGAATTCAACACATCGTATCTGTGAATGTTTTAGCCTTCGTTCAGGTCTCCATTAGTTTAAGGATAAACGAGGACACATCTTATGTGTGAGTGTTCACCTGCGTGTAATCCCAGTCAGCTGTTCTGGACATAAAGACGATATACTTTTTCTAATGATGCCATTTTGTCGACGGGTTAAAACAGGGGTGTCAAACTCACGTTAGTTCAGGGGCCACATGCAGCACAGTGTGATCTCAGGTGGGCCGGACCAGTAACATCACAGCATGATAACATGTAAATAACCACGACTTCACATGTTCCCTTCGTTTTAGTGCAAGAAAGTACATTCTGAAAATGTTCAAACAAAACTTTATGAACAACCTGACATTTCTTAAGAACAAAAGGAGCAAATTCAACAATAGTGTCAGTTTATCATTTACACACGTGTGTTACAACTTACAGATCAGTGTGTCTACAAAGGCTTTTACTTCATGATCAAAATCATTTTTACACTTTGCACAGTCATCCCGCGGGCCAGATTGTACCCTCTGGCGGGCCGGTTTTGGCCCCCGGGCCGCATGTTTGACACCCCTGGTTTAAAAGACGATGGTGAGGCTTTTGTAACCTTTACCGGAAAATAATTCCAAAGCTGCTAAAGACTGCTCACCCAGACTTCTCTACGTGTCGCGCCTCGAGTTAAGTCAGAGGAATATATCGATGCATATAACATGTTTACAGAAGTCCTTTTCCAGCATGTTATTTACGAGACAATACAGCTTGAAGCGTTTCCTGACAGCGACCTCTAGTGGTGAAGCGTCGACACTACATGCTGTAAAGTTCATTATTTTTAGCACATATTACTGTATTTGGATCAAAAGGTGGATTCTTCCAGGCAGCACACCTTTACAATAATACTCACAGTATAAGAGAAGACAAACCTCTCTCCAGGTGAATTAAGTACTTTGTTGTTAATCGTAGGCAGATCTTTCCCACACTTATAATTCATATTTTCTACAAGCCATTTCTTTTCTTGTTTGGTTTATGGGTGAAAAGAGGTAAACGTTACCTACCGTGGAGGTTTCCTTCCTACAGTTGAAGCGACCGCAGCAGCACCACGGAGCTGTAACAACTGTTAACGATGTCGTGGTTATTTAACATTTTATTTGAACCATAACAATGCAAATGTACGTATGGAAATGAGTTTTCTTGTATATCTCGACTAATGGGTTTCCATCCAAACATGTTACCGAAGCTTTGCCAGTCCTACAAGCTACAGTATTTAACTTTAGACATGTAGAAAGTTTTGTAGATTAAAAGGAGGAGACTATAAATTCGGAAAAAGGAATGGAGAACGTTTATGGATGATAGGGTTGTGGGTGAAATAGTTCATGTTAGTTCAACAGCGGCGGCTTCTATGTTAAGTTTGTTGTAGTCTCTTAGCATCATGTTGAAGCTAAACAATATAAGGCAGCATAAACTACGTATGTACCCATCACAACTTGACATTACTCTGCTCATATACCGTATATTTTATATTTATTTCATTGAATTTTGTAATTTTATTAAAAAAACAAAACACCTAAATTATTTTTTTATTTTCATTTATTTACATGTTTTCTCCTCATGTACAAATAAAGTCTGTATTTGTTTCTGCTGAAGTCTGCTGAAGTGTGCCGTGTCTGTTTTTGTACCTTTTTAAATAAAGCTTTTCCCTCGTAAAGAAGTGCACATTCACTCCGTTTCAAGTTACACACGCAAAAACAATCAGTTTAATTTGTGCCACAAAAAACAAAAACGCACTAAAACACACACAAGTCAACCGTTTCATATAATTTCAAATATTACTTTGTAACCAACTGTAAATTAAAGTTCTGCTTTCCCAGAAAGTCAGCTATTCTTGGCACAAGAAGGTTTGGAAATTAAAACAATGACTCGAGACACAAAAATGGTCTCCAATAATTAATGTACTCAGAAAGCAAACGCATCATTTCTGCAGAAGAAACTAAGTCTCTTAAAGCACACAGAGTTTAGTTTGGTCTGACTACGCCTGAACTGCACACATTATAATCCACTTTTACACAAATAGAATATAAACACCACAATTTCCACCGATCACATTCTGTGCACATTTCATAATCTCTGCAACATGTAATTATAACATTAACAGTGATGTGAACACGTCAAAAGCATTTACAATAGCGCAGACGCTGCACAAATATGTATCGTTAGCGTCTGTTGTACGGCTGTCTAGTTTAAACTCTTTAGCGTGCTGGGAAAATTAATGAGAAGAATACAAGTCCCACTTTGTAGGAGACAGGTTTATCCAATTTGTCCATGCTACGGTAGATACAAAGGATTGCAAAGTGCTATAGTCTGCAGTTTGAAGTGCCTGCTCCAAAACGAACGTGTCTCTGAATAAATCTTTCCATTTGTCAGGAACCCATGCAGAGGAATGCTCAGCAAATACTTCAAACAAGCAGATGCGAGAGACGGTCCATGACGTGTCATTCGCAGCCATCGCCGCCTTCCCTGCTTCCCTCCTGGAGTCACATATTAATCATCTCCTCTTTGAAAGTGACATGAACCAGAGGGAGCGCACTTCAGACGGCCAGCGAGTGAGCACTGACATAATGAAGGAAACAGAATCAGGATTAGGGGTAACCGCTCAACATCCAGCAGCTTGAAATAAAGGACATGCGTAGCTCCAGATGTCTCCGATGCAGGGAAGTGATTATTACTGCCACGATGAAGAAAAGCTTCTCATAATGTCGTCCTCCTCTTGGTGCTTAAATGATTCATGGGGGGGGGGGGGGGGAGAACCATCTTGCTGGAGAAATGTCTAGAACTCGTCATCAGAGGCGATCAGCATGATCTTGTCAGACTTGCGCTTGTTGGCTGCGGCCACTTTTCCGTTGGGCTGCACCACCTCCTGTGTGGACTGCTGCGTGTACTGCTGGTAGGCTGGGGAGAAGTTGTGGATGGCGTCCTGAACCATGTCTCCCGGGTTTATGGTCTCCTTCAGACCGCTAGAGATGCTGTGCATAGGGGGGATGTTTTCTGTATGGAGGAACAAGGACATGGGGAGATTAATGATTAGACATTCATGCATGTGACAGCAACATTAAAGAGACTAAAAAAGGAAATAAAGTCTAAAACTAAAGTTTAGAGCAGCTTTAAGCGTCCACAGATCCACAGCACTACACCTCCTCCTCTACGTCTCATTATGTCGAGGAACAACCAACAGACCCTGATCAGAGCACCTCAGAGACCTGCTGCAGCTCTTTAATGAAGCATGCATCCGACCACGCAAGCTTTTAAACGTCATCACAACAAACTTGAACTGGATTATAAATTAGACTTTTGACCACTTGGAGGGGATTTAGGGAAATCTTGCTAAGGCAGCTGAAATTGAGATTCAAAAAGTTATTTCTAGCTCAGCTGTGGCACACAATTAAGCCTGAGTTTAGTAAAGTTCCTCAGCTGCTAGAAGCAGGAGCCGAGCAAATAACAAATATTACAAACAAACGCTGGTTGAGACACAAAATTTAACTAATTTAACCATCAGCAGGAGAGATTAATGTTTTTCATTGAACTAAAACTACCTTTAACACCCTGAACCAATCAATCTGAGCATCAGAACACTAATAAGGGGTGAATTTGACCAAAGAAAGCTACTTATGCCTGCCATCCCACTGGTTTAAGGATTTGTGGAAGTGTACACAACTAACAAACCGTTATATTAATTTATTCCACCGTCAAAAGTATGAAAAATGCCCGTCACACGTTCCCAGAGCCCAACGTGACGTCCTCATGTTTCTTTTACAAAGCGTACAATCATGCAGCGATCACTTGGTAGCTTAAAGTCTCCACTGTGTGACATCATAGCGGTAATATTAGAAAACAATCGGTTACATTTCTTTCTTTCTTCGTGGCGTCTCCACAGGCTGCAGACTATAAATGGAGAGAACAGTCAGAGCCGCCGTCTTCACCGAAGGTCCCCGAGCACCCAGCTGTGAGCCAGGTCGAATCTACCTCACAACTAAACGGGTGTTCAAGGAAACAACAAAAAGGAGCGGGCAGACATCCACAGTCTTGTTTCAGGGTCACTGACAGTGCTGTCTGGATCGGCTTATGGATGTGGCAAAGTGAAGGGCAAGGTGGGGACGGTGAGGTGGGGGGGGCACAGGGCAGTTAGGCACGGTCTGCTGAGTTTCTCCTGACTGCCTGCACGATGCACAGAGCTGAAGTGGAGGAACTGCGAACACCTTGCAGCAGCAGATCTACAGTGTTAGCGTTGTCTAAAGGTTCAGCTGTCGGCGGGGGCCGACTGAAGCAATACAACAAAACAATATCAAATATGTTTGAAGCTACATCAAGTGTAGTTTTCATTTTATCCCATTCCCTTCTTTGGTTTCCATCTTGTTGATACAGAAGTGTTTTAATTGTACCCCCACCTCCAGTACTTTAGGGAACAGAAGGTTTCCTACAGGATAGCAGGAAGGAAAATTGCGAAATGATTGATATCGCCGCGGAAGGCTTGTCCCATGGCTTCCATTTCTCTTTTACTTGAAAGCAGCACTGACGTCAAAGAGGTGCCCCCCTGCTAGTCACTGTACTGTGGCTTTTCAATTCCTCTTCATCTACATCGCTTCACCGACGATCCGATCCTCTGAGCCACGAGCAACTGCGTGTGCCCTCGGGCCGATGAACGCTTCCAGCCTGACTGACAGACTGATCGCGACAGCGCCGCACAAATGTGCAAACATTCCAGCTGGTGTATCCGTTAAAATAGAAATCTAAACTTTAAAACTTGCTGGACTTTGCTGCAAAAAGGCACAAAGAAAAGCAATTACTGTTACTGCGAACACGTTCAAGCCTGCGTCCTGATTCTGTGAGGGGGAGGGTGAGCCCGCCTACATGTAGAAGAGGTATTGATGCTCAGCTCACCTGGCACTTCATTTTTTTTCTCCTGGTAGACGGTGCAGGTGAAGGCATATCGGAGGGCGATAGCGGCAAAGAACATTTCGATGCAGATGATAAAGTTCTGCCAGCCTGCTGCCACGGTGCCGGCGTGGACCTCATGTCCTTCGATGAAGAGCGCGTTGGGGATGACGCCCGAACGCTCCAGGATGGCGAGGACCATGCCTACAGAAGCAACACTTCCGTCAGCAGATTATACTTTTAGACACGGGTTCTGATAGCACAATAAGTAGATGGAGGAACTCACCTTGCCAGAAGGAGAGGAAGATGACAGATTTGATGGTGAGGAATTTGAGCACCGGTTCAAACGGCCTGAGCAGGTCACTTGTGGCGAAGAAAAAGATGAAGAGAGCGTAGAGAGCCAGGCTGACTGAGAAGTTGTAGATGATTGTGATGTATAGGTATCCGCCAGTTATGCTGCACAAGAAGAAGAAAAACACATCATTACAAATTTGGAGAATTGATAAACCAGGTGACATTTTTCCATCTGTGATGATATGAAAAGCCCGTGGACGGCGGATCCCTTACGTTTGTTTGACAGCAGCGATTTATTCCTGTTTTGAATCCATTTATTACTTCGGGTGGAATGAAAAAGACTGGCAGCCTAAATGTGATGAAATTTCCCCACATATTGCGAGAACAGCTGGAAACGCAGCCGTGTTGTCCTCCTCTTTGAAGCAGTTAATGAAGCCTGTTTGCACATGTCCTTCTCATTTCAGGATGCATTTGATAAAACAGGCGGACTCGTCTATATTTCATTGTCAGGCTGCCTTTCTACCCTCTTTGCATTCAAGGGAGCCACTCTGAGGCCTCAGCTGTGACTGCACTAAGTACTCCCACCCAGCGTAGAGCGCATGGTTGGCTGAAAGCGTACAAGTAAACAATCTGTGAATCATCATGTCTCGCTACAGAGCTTAGAGAAAAGACATGGAAAAAAACTTCTGCCTGCTCATTTTGCTGTTGAAGTATAGAGAGAAATAAGCAGGAAGAAGTTAATGACGTCAATCCTTTAGCTCGACAATAAGAGGATAATGATCGACCGCTGATTGGGAACGTCTGCCCTCGTTGACGTTTGTGCGTTTTCCGAGTAGTTTAGAAAAGTGTCGTCACAGCTGAGTCTTCAGAAGGAGACACTGAGCGGAGAGGCGGAGCAGAGCACCTGAACACGCGTCTGAAGAGAGTTTACGGGCCGCACATTTTATAGCTTTTGATTACACGCAATTTTATTAAGTGCATTTCTCTCATCGAGACCCTTAAAGGGCTCATCTGGTACTCTGCATCACATCCACAGCGTGGGATTAAACAATACATCTGCGCTCCACTGAGTGCAACACGCAAGAAGAATTAAGTGTCTTCATTTCTTACTACATGTGAGGAAAACTTAGAAAAGAAATATAAATTCTTTAGTTCATAATAAATAAATAAAAACTTGAATTATTTGCAACACCCAAAGGGATGTGATAGCGGACATGACAGCATGCAGTGAAGAACCTGCACTCTCACAGGAAACTTTCATTCTAAACTTCTTCATTGTAGCAGCTGCGACGAGGTGATACAATTATCTCCATTTGCAAATTATTTATTGCCTGCTGGCGATGACATGGTATACACAAGATGCATGCAGAATGAAATGGAAAGAGGAGGTGCTTGCTCACTTAAAATCTCCATCATGATATTTGCCAAAGGCCTGCAGGATGATGGTGATGACTGCCATGATGGGTTTGACAACGCAGAACTGGAGAGTCGCCTGGAGAACACATTACAATTCAGAATGAGACACAAAACAGGCAAGGACACCATGGAGGAGGAGGAGGATGAAGGAGGACGTCTGAATTACCTGAAAAAGATCCGTTACTGCTCACCGACGACAAGCGAGGCTCACTAAGAGGTTATATCTTTATATCTGCACGTTAATCAAACTCCTGCGAGTTAATCAGTGAGTTTTAAGGTGCCCCTCCCATCTGTGCTAAGCTAAGCTAACTGGTTGCAGCCTTACATCTAACAAAGCAAATAAGAATACTTCCTAAAATGCTAATTGCAAAGACTTAAAGTGAAATAGAAAGAATGCTCCCTGTTGTTGATGAGAGGGACTGGCTGGAGACCTGCATGCACTACAAGACTGGAGGACAGGTGTCCTCTTTGTTGTTTCTTGAAGCCTGAACCAACCAATTTGACATAAGCTACTCTAAACTCCCATCATCGCTGCAGCACTTGAAAGCAACAGACCGGCAGTGTTCAACTTGATCAGCCAGAGGGAGGCTTCTTCAGAGCGGTCAGAGTGGGCGGTGGGATTGACACAGTGACATCAATAACCATTTAGATTACTGATCTGCTTTGAGAATATTCAGAATGACAAGGTGGCACAAGAAGAAGGAAAGACTGTCAGTACTTAAAGCTTTAAAGGAAATCATTTTGCATGATACTTCCTGACATGCTTGATATTCACAACACAATGCAGGTTCATAATACCAGTGGATTAAAAGTCAAATTCATTTGGTTAGTAACTGCATCCATACAGACAGACTGCGTACAAACCAAGTAACACACTTTAATACTAATGTGTGTGTCGGTGTACACTGCACGATAACATGTGAGAGGATGTGTTAATTCATTACTTTAATAACAGCTTTATTGCAAACTGGTGCATTAAATGTGAATTTAGGATAACGTGCAACATCTGTTATAGTAATCATATTTGACTCTCCCATGTTTTTGTGAGCAACCTGCAGGCGTTTTGCATCACAATATGTAACATGTACAATGCACAGCTGCATTAGTTCACTCGTGGCATCAACAGAAGTCAGTTTGAACCTATTAAACAGCAACTCCTCTCCGCTCTGTGTATTATAATATGGACAGCTGATCTTTCTGAACTGATGATTTAATTCACAAATCTACGTATCGGACCACAAAGCCGTTGTTTTTATTGCCTCGCACTCTTCTCCGCTGCAGTGCACTCTTGCATCTTTGATGTCTGCAAAGTACCTCCCTCAAGCGTTCCTTAAAGAACCTCTGCCTGACATTAGGGCTGCACAATAATCGAATATTCATAGCGATCAGGATTTTAGCTTCCCACAATTAACTGAACATGATTGAATGCAGTATTGACGTTTAAAAGACGTGCTCGGCTCATAGAAATCTTTTCTGAATGTTGCAGCTGCAGAGAAATATTCAGAGCGCAGACGAGCAAAACACGAATGAACTGAATTCAGACGAACAAGAACTTTATTTCACGTCTTATTTTGATACAAATATTTGTTTATTAGCAGGAATGAAGCAAACGTGGACGTGAAAGCCGTGCTCTTTTGAGATCATCTGGATTCATCATTCATTTGTGCTCCTAAGAGATGCCGTGTGAATAAGAAGCGCTCACAGATTTGTATATTAGTAGGAATGTAGCACATGAAGTGAAAGCAGCGTATTCTTGCTGCTGTTCTTCCATCTAAGGAGAAACACCAACGCTACATAAATACATCTGGGTGGTGAAAGAATGTAGAAAAGCTAAATGTGTGAAGGATGTTGCGCCGGTAAAGCAGCTGCCCCTGGGGTCCAGAGGAACATAAGACCCTAAAGTGTCCAGCGATATGACGAAGGACTCAGTTAGAGATGAGGTTAGAGGATACGATGCATCCCAAAGAACCACAATCACTCGGCCTTTAGGACATTGTGCTCCATCTGCGAGTTTTAGTATTTGACTATAAAGAGCTGCTGCAGATGTTTCACCTTGAAGTTTTCTCTCAAAGTCGAACGCGCCGGTGTTTCCCCCCCGAGTGACACCAGCGTGTGATCAATACAATCGATTGCTTTTGTAATCCAGTAAAGAATAAAGGAGTAAATGTGGCAGGCAGTCTATCGTTACTCTGAATCCAGTTGGTCACGTGGTGGAAGTTCACCTGCAAACCAGAATGTTTTCTTGACTTGTTCGATATATTGATTTCATGAATATTAATGAGGTCGACACGTTTTAAAAAGCAGAATAACTCCGTGCTGAGCCGCTTCGCTCGAGGTCAACACACTGAAGCCCGGACGAGTCCAACAAAAGTGATGTTCTCACACAAAGCTCGACTGTGCTCATCATGCTGTCAGATACGTCAGCATACAGAACTCGCACAGTTTTGCATTTAAATCAGAATCCTGTGAAAGCTTGCAGCGTATTAAAAAAGGTATACATCATAATGCATTTTGTTTTGAAGACATATCATCATCAGGGTTAGACTGGGAGCTTGTGCAGCGTCCCATATCAGGCTGCCTTCACCTTCACGTGGCTTTAATCGCTTTTGTTTCCCTCTTTTTTAACCTGCTAATGTTTTCATTAGTCCGTTATAACAGCTGTCAGGAGATGAGGGTGATTTACAGCGCAGTATCTTTTGTTTTTCCAAGACAATTTGATGTATTCTTCTTTTTCAAATGTGTGCAAATGTATTTCTATAGATAAGAGGAGGATTAACGCTCACCTGTTTGCAGAATCTTAAAAAGCCGATGGAGTAGCTCATTCCACCGAGGCAGCAGGTGCCATACAGACAACTGGACCTGTGAACACGACAGCACCAACATCATGTGTTTAACATGTGATAACAGAAGCAAGTTAAAGTATGTAACGAGTAACACGTAAACTAACACGTGTAATACAGCAACCACACTAAACACTTGCTTTAAAGGTTCAGTTCTTTTATTAATTCATTATTAATTGATGATCGCTTGAAGGCAAATATGAGACTTTTGCTTCTTCCAGCTTCTCATTGTCAGCCATCTTTTCTCAGTTTTATGCTGCAACTGTAAAACATAAAAACAAATCTGCAGATCATTTGATAATGCAAATTGTTGTTCGCAGCCCGAGTCGACAGAACTGCTTTAGTTCTATGTTGATTTGAGGTTTGTGGTTTGTTCATGGTGCTGCCATCATTAACTGTATTGTATTGAAAGTCATCATGTAAACTGAAGCTGCTTACACCATAATGTAAATAATAAACTTTATTTTCCATTTATTTGTACTGGTATTTATAGCATTAAAGGAACACAAGACGGTAGATTAGAATTGTTCTTGAGAAGCTTTCAGTGTCAGTACTTTCTTTGTGTGTTGTGTTTAAGTGGCGGTTTACGGTGTGGCGAGGGGGTTCAATAAATAAACTGTTGAGAAAGACGAGTTCTGCTGTAGGACTGAGCCTGGAGGCTGCTGAGAGGAAGATTAGGTCTGAACTCTGCCTCGCCCTGAAACTAACGTCTGCGTCGTGGAACCTCTTTGTATTTCAGCGGCCCCGTTAACACATTAGAGCAGAGTAGACCGTCTATTGTTCTCTGTCTATTGTCTACAGAAATAGACAGAGAATTTAATCTTTTGCTACATTACTACAGTTTCAATGTAAATATATCTGTAGAATATGTCACAGACACAGAAAAGTAGATCATTATTTTACCACTTAACACTTCCTATCTCCGTTTCAAAATAAAAGCCCTTTACTGTTTTACTGTGAACAGAATACAAGCTTTTATTCTGAAATATTTGGAATGACAGTGACTTGCACGACTCCATTAATTAATAGGAGTACAGGCTTTCAATTGTGGAATATTATTATTATTATTATTATTATTATTATTAACAAATAAGCACACCCTACTTAACAGGGAACTCAAAGTAGAAGGAGAAGGCTGCAGCAGCTGCAGAAACGTCTGCGTGGACTCTACGCACGTTATGAACGCAGCAGTTCAACACAGGCAGAGTGACCCGGGTATGATGTCTGATGATTTTAATTTGCCTTTCCTTTTCTTCTTTGTAGACGGGTTACTAATGCAAACACTCGACTGCATCGTCATCACTTGCAAACGAGAGCGTAGAAGTCGAGTCAAATTGAATTTGAGAAACAAATTGGGATTTGCCTGCAGAGTGAAAGTAGTGCAAGTGTTAGTTACGCTCTGTGTTGACTCCCACAGACCCTGTTAACATCTGCCGTGTATTATTTAATAACTTAATCTAGTTTATTAATGGGAACATGACTTATTAAACCGAGTCTAATATTGATGTGCAATATTAATTAAAATAGGAGAAAGATTAATGTGATACTAAAGAGCCGTGACCATGTTTATAACATACCAACACAACTACATGGGGAGCATGGTAGTTTTATATATACACATAAACTATGTGATCTAATTATCTGCCAAGCGTCTGATTACAACTCGAACACGCTGCGATATTATCCACAGTATTGGATGTTGAGGGGCATTCTAAAGGACGTGTAACAGCAACGCGGCGCAGTCTAAAACAAGATGTCGAATTTATGCCTCGTCTCCAGTGCCTGGTGTTGAGCAATGGCTCCATTTATCAGGGCTCAACATTAGTGTCTCCTCCGTCTTAAGAACCTGGCAAAGAGCGGCTGCCCTGTGGCTGAGTCAGCCATAAAAGACAGCCCGTCTAAGGCTGCTCAAAAGCTCTGAGATAAAGGATAAGCGTCACAGATTAACAACGCTGGTTGATTACTGCCTGCTCTTTCTCGGTGATGTTCAAACTAAATGCTAATTCAAGGGCAGCGAGATGCACCATGTGCGAGTGTAAACATTTAAACGAGCTGAAGATAATAATAGGTGATACGTCTGTCGATTTACATGAGAAAAGTCTCAAACCAAAGCGGCGTGCGCACGTATGCCACATCTGACAGCACCACGAGAGCACTCACTGTATGGACTTCCCCCGGATCTCCGACATGATGGCACTCTCTCCTCCCAGATACTCAAAGGACAGGCTCAGGAAATTGTAAATGACAAATGCTGCAACAGAAAGAACAGGGTTACTTCCTGAAAGCCTGCACCACACACACACACACACACACACACACACACACACGATGTTAACTGCAGAATCATCTCCTTCACGTACACCTTACTCAAAAAGGTCAAATCATTTTAGGAGGGGAAAACTTCCCCCATGATAAAAACATATAATTAGTGCCACAATAAATGTTGTTTCAGTCCTTACATTAAGAAGCTTCCAAGGGTTCTGTGTCTTGGAAATCCCTTCCTAATCCTTTGTTGCTATTTAAGGAGGGATTAAATGAATCTAATGCAGATGGTGTCCAGTCAAGAGAAGGTTCATTATGTTGTCGCCGTAGCTGCTGGTCCAGTCTCGCTGCTTTCTGATGCGCTGCACTATCAATCAGCCACAAAATTGGCCTGCAAACTGGAAACTAATCTCCTGAATAATGCATTTCCTACTTTCCCCCCCCGTTCTCAAATGACTTGTAATCCATTTTGCATATGATTCACCTTTGCACTGGTGAGGAGACTCGGTCTTAAAACTTACAATACAAATACACGATTACAGTTACATTTGAATAAAATTGTTTCCCCCCCCCCCCCCCATTAGCAAACCAGTGCACCCAAAAGGATGCTCCTAAAACGACTCCTCCTAGAAAGGCAACACCTCCAGTAATGAGGTCTAACGTGCACAACAACAATGACTGCTGCTGAAACTCGTTTGGTCAGTTTCTGGTCTTTGCTTTGCAGCCACGTGAGGGCAGATCATTTCAAATGGAGCGCTTGTGACGCTCACCTTCGTAGCAGTCTCGCACAGAATCAAAGTACACATAGTACTGGTCGTTGCTGATGAAGAGCAGACTGAGCCAAGAGTCAAAGGAATAAACTGGCACGATAAACAGGATGCGGATGATGTAGCGCTGCTCGTTGGGGACAGTGTAGGATCGCAGGTGTGTATAGATCTGCAAAAAACATGAAACAAAAAGCAAATGAAAAACATTAGGAACATGAAAATGCCAATTCCCTGATCTCTCATGGAAAATAGTTATTAATTAAACGAGGAAACGTAGTTTCTAATCATGATGCATGAGATTAAAATAGATAAATTATCAATTAATCTGCAGATTATTTTCTAAAATGTAGGAAAATAGTGAAAGATTTCTCACAATCCAACATCACGTCTTTAAACGTCTTGTTTTGTCCCAAATATATTCATTTTAATAGGATTTAAAACAAAGAAAAAGCAGGAAATCTCCATATTAGAGGCTGAAAACATATTAAAATAACTGCCAATTATTTTCCTGTCGATCGACCAAACTGTTGCCAACAATGTTTTCCCATCGCATCGACCGTGAAGCCGCGTGCATGTGATCAACATCACGCCAACCACAAGCAAATATCTCTTTACCTGCGTGACGTTATTTATAGTTTCATTTCATCTCGCAGCGACTGATCCGTCACGATGACACACAGCAGCGAGGGACACTAGAATACAGAGAGATCGCCCAACTCCCACTTTAATGAGCGTTCAAACACATTCCAGCTTTAACTCACTGACCACACCTTCCTGATATTGTTCTGCTTCAGAAGCTGACAATATGATTAGTAAATAAACCTTTTTCACCGAGCTGATAAAGGTCTTAACCTTTACTTATCCCCCATAATGCCTCCATAAAGGTAACGTGGCGCAGCGGACCATATTTATAAGAATAAAAACACAGCGTGTGGCAGACGATGTGATAATCATTCTTCCCAGTGACCTTTAGTTTCATATTCATGGCTTACTTTTCAAGACATGCCAAAACTAACACCTGCTGTAACAGTTTAACCCACATGAGCCACATTCAAATGATGAATTACATTTTTGAATCCCTAATGAAATGTCCAATGTGTGAGCTAAGTGTTGGTCTATCCAATCTAATGTCAAGCAAACACAGCACTTTGTGATGTGCAGGTCAGTGGAGGGAGGTGCGTTTCCGACAGAGTAATTAAAGTAAAGTTAAACGGCCCTCTCAGGTGACGCCGGCAGGTTGGCTAATCTCACCAATGTTAACAAATATAAAACAGAGCTGTTGCAACATAAAGGCGGGAGTAAACTGCCATAACCACAACGTCTGTGAACCAACAGGGTGGATACTAAATACATCAACAGTTTGTAATATTGCACATTTAAATTATTCTCAAATAACACTCATAGGATCTCTTCAAACTAAACAATTAGCATATTCAAATTGGAGAATCTGTGTAATCGTTGCCCCGGTATTATTCTCCCCGACTGCAGCGATGCAGGAAGAGCTCTTAAAATGTGGCGCTTATTACAGAACAAAGCACATTACGGAATATTATAGTGAAACCACAGATCGTTCTCTGGTAATGACCGATGACTCGTTCTTCACGAGGAGACCATTTTAATAAACGGACAAACCAACAAAAGGATGTGCTCAGTCGAACAAACTGCTCATCATGGCCCACAAAACTATCATATCCACGTGTAACCTCAGTATATTGACGAAGAAAGACTATTCTACCAATCGAATAATCATATCATTAATTGTTCAAGCAAAAAAAGGCTGAAATTCTCTGGTTTCTCAAAAGTGATGACATATTTTTATTATTATTATTATTATTATATTATTATAATATTATTATTATAATAATAATAATAATAATAATAATAATAATAATATTATTATTATTATAACAGCAGTTTAATGTGGCAGCTAACTCATGATGAATCTGCAGATATCTTTCTCTATAAATCAGTTTGCATATGAAATGTTAAATATAGTGAAAGATGATGCATTGATTCAATTCGCTTCTTTTATTTGACTAAAGAGTTTAAAACCCAAATAAATTCCAGTTTACAATCAGAAATGTTTTGCTTGAAAAATGACTAAAAACATTATTCGATCATCAAAACAGTGGCAGGTTAAAGGATTAATCGCTGCAGCTCTACGGTTGTTTCACTCCTTCTCGGGCTCACTCTCTGAATAATATTACATTTACATTATTTGTTCTTATGGTTTTAATTTGAAATGTACCGTTACTGGGTCGTCTGCAGATTCTAAAAAAACCTCCATTTGTAGGACCAAGCTAAACAACACCCAGAGTCTCACTCTGCGCGACACATTCAGCTTGATTAAATGCCCATTAGAGGCTCCGCATTAAAGCCTGATTACCAGGAGGGAGGGGGTGTGATGCATTCGGCCATCTCTACATGTGAAGTGAAGCAGACTGTGGACTGATGTCCTCCATTTGCCTGAAAAGCCAGAGAGCCCTGACTCCGTAATGCTGCTGACCTGACAGTAATGCAGGTGTATTCTGCTGAAGTAAGGTAGAGATAGAGGAACCAAACTTTTTAAAGCATATACAACCTAAAAACACAACCGAGTGTTCACGCTGTAACTAACGAGAGGGCGACGCAGCCACACAGCCCACTGTTGCCTTTAATCCCAAATGCCTCACATTGCAAAGGGACCAATAAAACCCACGAAGAAAGAGTGAGCCACACTCCACCGACTACCCGCTCGAAGAAAGCATCGGCGACTTAACAGCAAAGAGGATCTAAGGTCATTGTCTTCCTGTGTTTAGTATTCAGAATGTGAGTTTAGAAGTCTATAGCAATCCTCTGGAGCCAAGTCAGATGAAACACCACCAGCATTGCAACGCTCGTCCTGCAGAGCATTTTATTCTCCCCCAGTGACAGAGAGGATGCCTGTTGCCATCCTGCGCCATCTCCCTGCGGTACACTTGCTATTTATTTGCTCAATTAAAATGTCTTGTGGCAAGTGTTTGACCAAACAAGTACTATATTAAAAAGATAGAAACCAATTTGCTGGATATTGAGTCACAAATCCCTAAACAGGGATTGTTTTCATACTCACAGGATGCAACATGATGACATATAGCTTATAAAAAAAAGGTACCACAACAATAACTTATATGCGTGTTTACATGAATATGATCGAGGTGGACGACTTCCAGCCTGAGGATGTCAGATGGAAGTATATTCAATACAAGGTCTATACAGTCATCGACTATTACAGCTGCACAACATTAAACAGCGAGTGAACAAACCTCATTCTTAATAACGCCATAAATGTTATCTCAATATCAATTGATTTCCCTGCTGATAATACACTGCACCCTACCGCATTCTCTCCGAATGATGAAACCATAATGATAAGCTATCATCTGCGCACAGTGGGTAACTCACACACACACACACACACACACACACACACACACACACACACACACACACACACACACACACACACACACACACACACACACACACACACACACACACACACACACACACACACACACACACACACACACACACACACACACACACGAGGAAACACTCATTTACATCAGCATTGAAATGGTTTCTGGGTAAAAAAGGTGGTCTGTGTTCAGCCATTTATTTCTTGCAACCATCTTCCCCGTCCACATAAACAGAGCTTGCTGTGGATTTATTGTCCTGTTCAAGAATGTCCATCCGATAGTCACTGTCAACTATAAAGGAAGCAAAACGTTCCCACAATGCAGCGAGGCAGTGCAAGCACAGAGTAGAAGGAATAACACCTGCCTGGAATACTTTAGGACTAGATAACATACAGTGCCCGCATGAAAATAAATAATGTGAGACTGAATTCCCCACATTGTTCTGTGAGGTAGGATAATAATCCTTTATGGATAGTATCATTTGTTTCCGTCCTCTGGAAAGGAAGGTGCAATGTGTCACTCTGCAACCATCTCAGATTACACACATATCACTGAGTGCGCAACGCTCTGAAGCTGCATTACTCATCAGTGTTATGTGCTGCAGTGATTTAACTTTCAAGCACAGGTTATTAATATTCCTGTATAGGACTAGTGGAATAAAACAAACTCACCTGGTGGCATGTTAGGAGCAAGGCAAACCACACAAATATCCCTGAGAGGGCCTGAGCAGCCACAGTGTTGAGAAACATCTGGTCTACTATGATCGAGCCGTTGCCAGTTCGGATGATTGTCATGTTGGAGATGTCGGACTTGTCTGGGAGGATCGGTGCATCCAGGTGAACAATAGAGTTATTGTCGCTTGATGAATCCATGTCTTCCAGATAAATGTTCATCTGAAACAGACAGGAAACACACAGTCAGAGTAGAGTTTACAGGTAATAAATGTAATTGGGTTTGACTTTTGTTTAAATGATTACTATCTTGAACTTCTTTACCGTCAACAAAGCGCTCACCTTGTCTGGGGCAGGAAGCAGCTTTATCCCGTTCAGTCGATACTGTCCACAAAGCCAGTGTTACAGGTCAACATGGAGAATAAAACCGCTTTTCAATGTAGCCAAACGACCTCTTTTACTGCCATTTACCAGCGGCCCGACATTATCAACGCCAGGTTTGACAGACGGGACTTCCTTGTTTGAAACAGGTGCCTACCCGAGGTCAAAGTCCGCGAGATAACAGCTCAAACTAAACCTGTAATCATAAAATCACAAATGCTGCGCGAGCCGGAACAGCTGACTGTGTGAAACCAGTTGGAGAAGGTCAGACTTTCAGTGTAAACGACGAGTATCTTTTTAATTTATCCTTGAGCGGCGACTCAGAGCAGCAGCCGGGATAAACAGGTTGGGCACAGGTGAACGGGTCACGTGTCTAGTCCACAGCTTCACGTGTGTCGTCATCACGTTGCCTTTATCTCGGAAAGATTACGCGTTTACCTGAAACAAAGTATACTTCATTTGTTTTTTGGTTTCCCATATTGTGTTACATTCTTAAATGAGTTATTGTGCAAAACTAAGCATGAAATTAATATTGAAGGTAAACATATTATTTTATTAAATACAAGTTATTTTGATTGTGATAATAGAAGTTTATGTTCTATATTTTAGCTTGTTTTTTATTTAAATTGTGTTATTTTGAGTAAAAAAATACATGTAACTAAAATGTACTCAGAGATGTTTGTTTTAAGAAGTCTGTCTCCAATAATTCTTATTTTTAATTGTATCTTTCTATTATAATGTATAATACCTTCTGTTATAGCTATTTTCCTTCTTTCTTTATTAATTGAATTTGTATGGCTGATTGTTTGTACTCTTGTGCATTGTTAACTTTATACAATTGCAGTTACATGTTGGTCAAAGGTACAGTGAGACTAAGGTTAAACAATTGCATATCTAATATTGTATTGCCGTATATGTACACATATTGGCTACTGCAATCCAAGCATACAGTTGAATAAACACCTCCAGCACGGAGTACAAGACTCATAATTGGTATATGTATAAAGGTTATTCTGTATACCCAACAACAAATGAGACCTTATCATAATCACACAAATGAATCAAAATGACTCCCACATATTACAAATTAATTTTATTGATTACATTTCTCACAATTCTGAGGATGCTAAAGAAAAATTCACAACGGCCGATGGATCTGAAATAATAGTGCGATCATTGCTTTTTGTTATGATCTGCAGTACGAGAAGCTGCTCATACAGAAAGCTTTGAATTGTGTTGGAAATGACTCTAAATAACCGTTTAACTGCAATTTCACCAGTTTAACAGCTATAATCGATAAAGTAGGTTTGACGTATTAGAAAAGACAGAGGCCAATTTTTCAATTTGATGGGAATATGTGTAATGTTTAAAATATGTATCCAGTGCTAAGCCTTAACCATCCTTCACTGGGGCTGAGATTTCAAACACAAAACAAGGAGAGTTTTAGAAGTGACCTGTTTTATTATTCATGCTTTTATTTTTATATTTGCATTCGAAAATACAAAATATAACAAACAGTATAAAGTATAACAAATTCAAAACAAACAAAAGTCAATACATATTCCATAGGGATGAAACTGGAGCTATTGGTTGTTATTTTACAAACTATAACTTTCCCGTCTTTGAAAGCAGAGGCTGCAGAATATCCTTATTTCACAACCAGATAAACTCTAAACTATGTTTTCTAAAACACATTCTTCACTGTCTCAACGAATCAAACAGATCAGAGTCAGTGAAATTGGATTTCTGTCTCAGAGCACGAGTGTTTGTTTTTAAATCACAGATTGGCTTTCAGTAAATCCTTTCAGTTTAAGAAGACACAGAAGAAAAATGAGACATCGGTTGCGTCCAGAAGATGATCGTCTGTCTTCCACCCAGATTTCATGCTTCATGTCCGTTATGTTGACTTCCTACCAGACTTGACAACTTTTGATGATCTCTTTCATTTGTTTAATTGCATCTATGGAGGAATCCTTGAGGGCCAGGCCCAGCAAAACAGGCCTGTTGCCGGCTTCTTGCGATACAAAAGTGGCCAGGTTTTTGGCACAGACATGCGTCAGTGGCTGAAAAGAGAAACACACATCTGGCGTTCAGATTATTACAGTTTGTCAGAAGAAAACGAATGACTGCTACAATCCTTGCACGTATAAAGGCTGCGAAACCACACTGATAAATGATGAAATCACATGTTCGATAATCTTCTTTTCTATTTAACACACAAACCACTTTTCAACGTGCATTTCTTTTAAGGATATTGCAAATAATGTATCCATATTTCAAACACTGAGGTTTTATATGCAGGTATTTCTAAACCATTGCACACTGTGAACAAGTTAGAAAACAAAGACCTCACTTTGTGGTAAACAGTTATAACTTGCCTTTACTGCCACGCTGCATTATCGATCGGGCTATATTCCCACACTCCATGAGAAAAGTAATTTATTTTTGTGAAGTTCTCCCAAAGTAAGAAGCGTTTGCACGTCTTACAATATGATTATATTTTAATGAAACCCCTGATGTGGTTTTAGCAGGTTATGTGGCTGCTGTGTAATCCAGTAAACGTGGCAATAACAGAGATGAAGACTGGGCTGCTGACATAATGCTTAAATTCAAGACATAACAGTATTCAATCAGTCATTCATTGGGTCTGTGTGATACAATACTAATCTGAACATCTTTATCCAGCGTACCTCGTCTTTGCCCAGCAGTACTTTGGTGGATAACATTGGGTTGCTGATGTCGTTAGATTTGGAGTCCGGTGTGACGGATATCAACGTCCCCATTTTTCCGTACTGAGTGAGAACTACTAATATGTAATTGCTGAACTCTGTACAGACGACCTGCGTTGAAATGCCATTCACTTCTTTTTCTGTCTGTTTCGATTTGATGACTGGCTGAGTGGAAGACATTTTGGTTATTCTGGGGAAGAAATAGGAAATGGTAAATTAATATTATTTGTATGGCTGCAGCTAAAGACATTTATTCTGACAATTATTTACTTGATTCATAATTAATCAGATGAATAATTTTGGCTATAAAATGTCAGAAAAAAAGTGAAAAATGGCCATTACAATTCCTTAAATGTACTATCATATCAGTTTATTATCATATATGACAAAGAAAAGCAATGACACTATACATTATTTATACGTTTAATTAGAGTAGGTCACATGTACACCTCTCCAGCCAGATATCCATGTTTTAATATTAAAAAGGGACTGCTCTCTGTCGCTTCTTTCAGATAAGTATATATTACATTCATACATAAAACTTATTTGCAAAACACGTGGAAATAATCTTCAAAGATGACATGACTCTAATGTATAACAACTTAAATGGGACTTTCGTACTCTTACACAGCACGTTGTTAGCTGTACAGAAAGAAAACGAAAGTAAATGAGAATTGTGTCCTTAATAAAATCCACATCCCATCACCTGCAGAGACATTTTAACATCGATTAACGTTATATTGTTACTTTCCAGCGAGGCAGTGAAAGAAAAGTATCCGCATAGGTGATGCTCGGCTACGGGATGCACTGGCATGAGGAGGCTAACGTTAGCTAAACAGCTAACGTTAGCTCCAGTTGTAGCCTTCACAGTTGACACTACAATAAACAGATTTCCAGCGTCTGTGTTACATAAAAAGCCTCACCCTCTTTGTTTCGTCTGTGCGGAAAGTAAAGCTTCTTCTGAATTGAGACACTTCACCTCACAGTAACTTCAGGAGCGCTCTGTAATTCACCAAAAACAAACGTGCGCCGTTTAGTTAAGCGTAAAGTATTTTGCGTAATGACGTCGGTCAACGTCACTCATGACTTCCGGGTTCATTTATGGCTCAATTTAAAACAAATGAGAGGATTTAATGTCTTTTTTCTCATTAAACATCAATGGATTTAATCACTTTCATCATTAAAAGCTGAAACAAGACTTTTGATTATATATATTGCTGCATAATTGGCAAATAACTTCAGATTGTTATTATTATTTTTATTATTTTTATCACTTTTTGGTGGTTAAGACTGTTGTATAAAATCATGTTTGATAGCAATGATTGTTTCGACTTAGAATGACTTGTTTTGGATTTGATTAGTTTTATGGATTTAGTCAATTGCAATTACTATTTCTAGTTTTATGCAACAGCCTTTGTGATGTGGAACATCCATTTAATCTATATCACACTAAGGGCTCTTTTCAAAATCATAGAAACAACTGTTACCATTAAAAGTCTTACACAAAAATGTAAATCCATTAGGAACCTGCAGCAGTAAATGGGGTCTCAGAACAAAATAAATCATCAGGGTCTGTGCAGAATCTTAGATTTACTCCTGGTATATTGTTTTCTGTCCTTGGGTTGTCATAACAATACACCTTCCTTACAAGTTCACCATAAATTCACAGTAATACAATTAATTATGAGTGGAATATTCTGTTTTTCGCCTGAAGTTTGCCGGAGACTGGAAGATTACCAGACTTAAGTGCACTTCGTGTTTCTCTTTGTTTTTTTCCTAAGTAATGTTCAAGGTTCCAGCAGTGTTAACAATGCATGATTAAACTTAATATGCATAGTCCAATAAATTACTGTGATGAAGTGAGGATGATTCAACTGAACTTTATTAAAGTATTATCAAGAATGAATTTCTTTAAGTTTAATATTAAGCTGATCCTCTGCCCTGGTACGTTTCAATCAATATTAAGTAACAGAAACGACTCTTCCAAAGCAAGAAACTACAGAGGCAAGATGTTTTTTTAATTAACTGTCAATGGAGCTTAATTTTAGGAGCAGATTAAGTCTTGCTTTTCATTTTTATTGATTTTTTTATTTTATTTGAATTTTCATTAGCAGTGAGATTTATTAAATAGTAGCACTATACACCCCAGACTGAATGAGCCCTTTCTTTAATGGGAGAGATGTGAAATGTCCATGTGAACAATAGATAGAGAGGTCAGGGAAAACCTTTCTTCATTGCTTGTATCTTGTGATGCAAAGACTTTTATGATTGACAACTTAAATGGATCTTTTTTAGCATGTGTGATGAAACCCCCATTGACCTGGTGTTGACCTGATTTGCATTCAAAAGCTACATGTAGGCTGCAGGAACAGTTCTACACATTGACCAGCAACAGCAGTCACATCTGCATGTGCAGCCACAGGAAGAGACGAGCAGTGGAGGAATTTTCACTGTTAGCAAAAGTGCTTGCATGACAATTTTTCAGGTGGATGTGAGGCTCCACTGAAGTCTGTGAGTGCTGCATCAGGCTGATCCAAAAGGAGCCATCCCTATGAACATGACACACACTTACAATGTCAAATAGAGCCGGCTCAGCAGAATTGTTATGCACTCTGAGTAGGCAGCAGTAGGTATGAAATTGGTTGGACCGCTCCCTTTACTCCCTGGCTGACCATCTGTGTCCTTGACTGATCATTTTTGATCTAAGCAAAATTGTGATGCAAATATCAATATAGCATATTTAAGCATTGCTTGTGTGATCCACTGTCACAGAATCTGTGATAGTAGCCTATGAATGTTTAGGTGAACTAGCAATGCACAAAGTAATGAAGATGTTTTAATTAAAGCAACATTATGGGACTACTTTACCTTCAAATAACAGCTTCTTTTTGATGCTACACTGATTTGCAAGACTGGTTAGTAATATTAGCGGGCTTGCTAAGTCTTGTGTTGTTGAACTTGCTTGATGTTTGGCTGTGTTAGCAAAGTCAAGTCGCTAGTTTTTATCATTCATAAGTAATGTCATCATAGCAGCATTACAGCTGTTCGTATTCACGACAGTAAGTGAATCTCACTCACAAAGAAAAATCACAAAAATACAGATTATTACATAATGTTGCTTTAATGATGACGTTACACTAATGAACATGCATTATTATAATATACGGCATGTTATTCTGTTTATTATTCTGTTTTTATCTTATTTATATTACTTATTCCATGTAGTGTGTCTTTGTGAACGACTAAGGACTCGTTTTGCATAATGGGTTACAGGAGACACTCACACTAATGGTTACGGTGGCGGTTTCAGAGCTCCAAGGGTCCTTGAGCTGTTTCCAGGAAAAATGAGGAGTAGTTAAATTCATTATAATGTGATTCATATAAAGATAGTACTGGTTGAGAAGAATTACATGGTACTCTTCTACTTGCTACCACATCCTGATCCAACTCATCTCACAGGTTAACAATAGGAGCCTTGAAGCTCCAGACTCCACCATTTTGTTTTTCTTATGTCGACTACAACTCATTGTGTTAAACAATGACATTAAATGAATCTTGAATATGCATTGGAGGCCCTTCAGAGCCTTACACATCAAAGGAGGGCAGGAGTTTAATTTTAGTTGATGGTTATGCAAATAGGTTCTTTGGATGACATCCTGACATGTCAATTTAAGGAACCAGATGCACTTTTGAACCGTCTTGAAAGACGTTCTTGAGAGATGTTTCTTTATCTTTCTTTGGGCAATAAAAATGCAACAAACACCAGCTGGATCCCAAAAGATGAGCGTTGGCGTTGCCCATATAATAGAAAAACTGTCACATATTTCCAAAAGAATTGATGGTGCTTAAGGGTTTTCAACTTTACAAACACGTCGCATCTCTGTGTGTCTCACACGGACCCTCTGTGTCAGAATGTCTTCTCTCTGCTGGAGGATGCAGCTCCCATCTCCTCCCTGCATTTCCTTCTTCACATTCACATTTGCTGCATTTGTTTTTTTCTCATCAAGTCCTTTTAGTATGCACTGAATACATATCATGCAGACTCATTTTTGTGTCTCTTTACACCTTTTGAATAATAACTACCTCAATATTAGGTTGTCAGCCAAAGTGAAATTGAAATATTTTCCTCACACCTGGTTTGTAAATTCAGAGAAGCTCTTAGAGGCGGATGAGGGCAAAAAGGCAACTTCATGCCTCAGTATATTCCATAGTCACACATTCTCACAAACATACAGTGCTCACACACACACACACACACACACACACACACACACACACACACACACACACACACACACACACACACACACACACACACACACACACACACACACACACACAATTATTACCCTTGTGGCCACTAGAGTGCTGTGCTGTATTACAGATAGAGCTCAAAAGTGACTTTACCGTGACATTTGCGAGTTGAACTCATGCCACGTTGGATTAACCCCTGGGGTTAGTTTCCATTAAGGGTTTTTAAAATGCAAATCAAAGGGGAAACGACAACATGTTCCCGGCATTTGTTAGAAATCCTTAATAGACTGTGATTTACCTTTTCTGCCTGCAGACCACCCAATTAAAAAAGTAGATTTTATGAGTTTTGTATATTTTATCAGTGTTTGAGATTTAAAGAACTCTGTATAAATAACACACATTTAAGAGGCCATTTGTAAACGCTATATTAGTAACAGAAGATTACCATAATGTGGCGGGAGTGGAATTAACAATGCATACTTCACCAACAGAGGTTTCTACATTTGAAAAAATGACTTTCCAAATGTACAACAAAATAAACCTCCCGCCTGTTGAAATCACATGCTCGACCATTCCCCCATCTACTTCCCTATTTATTTCAAAAGGAGGACATTAAATCAAACAAGTGCTGGAAATTGCAAGGCAAAAATCACATTGCAAAGTCCTTATATTCCAGTATATTGCACCATGAAAGAGGTTACACATTTCTTATGTTTCACGAGTCAAAGGCTCCATGCTTCTATAGTTTGTCTGCTGGCATGAAAGGGTTGTGACTGACTGAAGGCACATCCAAATACTTTCGAGAGGAAAACAGAAATCAGAGAAGCAGCAAAGGACCCCCACCCTGTCTCATCTCAGCTCTTCAGTGTTCCAGAAATGCACACATTAAATCGTGACTGGAGCATCTTTCAGACTTGAATGACACACAAAAGCAGAGACATGAGAACTTAAGACATACTAATAGAAAGAGATTTCCAACAGCTGCACGACATCATCATGGCTGATTTAAAGGGACAGTGTGTAGGATTTGGCGGCACCTAGCTTTGCGGTTGCATATTGCAACCAACAGACTCCTCCTCCGCTCACCCCTCCCTTAACAAAACCGTGGTAACGCTGTGGTGTCCTTCACCTTTACGCTTTTCACTTTACGGTGGCCTTCAGGTAATGTAAAAACATGAAAGGCCTCATGGCAGTGCAACATGGCGGACTCTGTGAAGAAGACCCGCTCCCTATGTAGATGTGAAGGACTCATTCTAAGGTAACAAAAACATGATTCTCAAACTGTCTTCACATAACAGGAAACGCTGTCTGCGAGGTCAAGGCAGCTAGTTATTTTTGTTTCTATGGTTACCTCCCGTGCTGCTTCATGCAGCTGTTATCTCATTGGTTGCGTCTTGAAAGGTCAAAGTTGAAATCGTTTGAACTTTAAATGCAGCGCTCGGTGGCAATTTGCAGCGATGCGCTACGCCAAGGGCGTTTTTAGGAAAAAATAAGAAAATTATATTATATATTTGTGAAGAGTTTAGAAGCATCAATATCAATACTGAAAGGGTTAGGGTTAGGGTTGTGGGAATATATTATATATATTAATATATATATATATATATTCATATATATATATATATATGAATACATATATATATGAATATATATATACATATATATGAATATATATATATATTCATATTCATATATATATATATATATATATATATATATATATTCATATATATATATATATATGAATACATATATATATGAATATATATATACATATATATGAATATATATATATTCATATTCATATATATATATATATGAATATATATATATATGAATATATATATATATATTCATATATATATATATATATATTCATATATATATATATTCATATTCATATATATATGAATATATATATATATATATATGAATATATATATATATTCATATATATATATGAATATATATATATATATATATATATATATATATATATTCATATATATATATATATATATTCATATATATATATATATTCATATATATATATATATATA